>NC_060173.1:94312386-94378296 GCF_021184085.1 Oncorhynchus gorbuscha
GACAGGTTCATTTAGGACAGGTTCATTTAGGAAGCGCTGCGTATTTGAGACAAGAGGTTGTACCAACTAGAGCTTTTCAATGGGACACATTTATACTGATAGTCCATTGTGAAGCGAGGCCATCAAATCTGGAATAGGATTGTCCATGTTTGAATAGACATGCACTGTAGTCATCCTTAATTCACATATGCACATAGCATACATAAAGTATCCCTTTATCCTTGAAAACAACACATAATCACACAGTATGTCTTCAAGATCAATAGCATCATTCATATTTCCTCAGGATGGCTAGCTGCTGTAGTTTATCTGCTAGTGGCTCATTTGATCCTCTACACACACTAGAGGATCGTTCTACTGCTTAATTTATCAACATGCCAGTTGCTTGCAAACACTGCATAATCACAAGATGATTGATGTTAGGATCAGCCAGCCTGTATAAGGAGTAGAATGTGTGACGAGAGCATATGAAAGTACAGAATTGGGTGAGGGTGTGTTTGTGATGGGTTGTCAGACCCTGTGTCGTCATAAGCGAGTGCGAGGGGAACACAAGCAGAGATTGTTTTTGATCAGAACTTCATGGAGTCTGATCAACGATGAGTTATTGACCCTGTGGTATGAAACAGAGGCACGGAGAAACTACTGTAATTCATCACACAGCTTCTAGCTACACTAGATACAAGGACTTTCACGACTTTAAATTAACAGAAAGACTGTAACATATTCTAAGGAACGTGTGTGTGCGGAGTGTGTTTCTGCGTCTGTACGTGTGTGTGTGATGTGGGATAGTGATAGGAACCAATGACCTTACAACTCAAAGCCAAACATCCAAAGCTGCTACACCAAGAGGTCCGTGCCGTTTATGAAGTTGCAAAGAGTTGAGCTAATGGATGCAGTGTGTATAACACTTTATATCTGTGTTGATAGTACCCTGATTGTGTTACAATCTAAATGACTTTCTCTCCTTTTAGAGGTAATGCTCTGCAGACTAACTACTGCATGTGCCTGTGTTTGTCTGCAGCATCTCGCACACACGCGCGTACACACACACACACACACACACACACACACACACACACACACACACACACACACACACACACACACACACACACACACACACACACACACACACACACACACACACACACACACACACACACACACACACACACACACACACACACACGCGCGCACACACACACACGCACGCACACACACACACGCACGCACACACACACACACACGCACGCACGCACACACACACCAGCCTTCTGCTGGAGTGCTGCCATTGATTGACTGAGCCTGAGGTCAGATAAACACACTGTGCCGTGAGATTACATCCGTCAGCGCTCTCCAGAGTTGTGTTTGTGTGTGTGCGTGCATGTGTCTGCTTCCGTCTGTGTGTGTGTGTGTGTGTGTGTGTGTGTGTGTGTGTGTGTGTGTGTGTGTGTGTGTGTGTGTGTGTGTGTGTGTGTGTGTGTGTGTGTGTGTGTGTGTGTGTGTGTGTGTGTGTGTGTGTGTGTGTGTGTGTGTGTGTGTGTGTGTGTGTGTGTGTGCGTGTGTCTGTGTGTGTGTGTATTCCACAATGTGAACCCACTCAATTAGGAGAACAAACAGCAGTGTGTATTCCTGGCTGTCAGAGGGGACAGGGGCTGATCAATGCCTCCCTCTGCCAGCTGCACTATCAACACACGCACACGCACGCACGCACACACACACACACACACGCACACACACACACACACACACACACACACACACACACACACACACACACACACACACACACACACACACACACACACACACACACACACACACACACACACACACACACACACACACACACACACGGCCTGCTGATCAATGTGGCTCTCTGTAGGCCATACCATTAACAGACAGCACAGTGTATTCTAATAACTGGCGTCTGACCTTTCATTTGAATGTTGTATTCTCCCTCCCTGGACCTGGCCACTTTGCTCTAGCTGTAAATAGCCAAGGAGAAAAGGTGAGGCTTGTTTTAGCGTTCTGTAAGCGTAATAGTGATGGATCTTTGTCTTCCACAGAGCGCTGTGGTTTGTCAGGACTGAAGGACTAACAGTAGAGGAGGCTGAGGTCATTTAGGAGACTGATTTATAGATCGATTCACCATACTTACATCCATACGTGCCATGTTTGTGAAGCTTCACTGTTATTCATGTGAATGAATCCAACCTCTATCTATTCCTGCTCATAGCAGTTCATCGGAAGAGTATCCCAGGTGTAGTTATGTACTTTGTCCTTGCAGCTCTGTGCCAACAGGTAAACCAACAGGTTGACATATTATAAAACTTAGTAAAACTCCTGTCCAGGTAGTGCTGTCATATAGGTTCAGTACTTCATCATCAGTGTCTATTAAGCTGCTTCCCACCAGTCTCTCCTCTCCTCTACTCTACAGGGAGATGAGAGGACAGATCTGAGGACAGCGAGAGCCTGTTTCCCTCATCCCTGCTGTGTTCCCTTCTGTTACCACTCACCCACAGACAACATCATGCTATCCTTTCCATCGCTCTGTCTTGAGGGGCTTGTGAGGTTGACGTGGGAGGAGGAAAACACACATTTGTCTTGATGATAAATCCACAAGTTCGTTGTTCTGACAGCTGTGTGTGTTTGTGTGAGTGCGTGTGTTTGCGCATGTGCGTGTGAGAGTGTGTGCATGTGTGTGTGTGTGCATGTGTGTTTGAAACAGTACTGAATCATAGAACTGCATTCCTGTTTGTGGGTATGACCTTGGGCTAGCTGAGAGAGGTCTCTAAGTGCTGATTAATGAAGTGACAGTGGTGGAGAGAGAGATAGGGATTGAGAGAGAAAGAGAGAGAGAAAGTATGTTTGCCTGTGTGTGTGTGTGTGTGTGTGTGTGTGTGTGTGTGTGTGTGTGTGTGTGTGTGTGTGTGTGTGTGTGTGTGTGTGTGTGTGTGTGTGTGTGTGTGTGTGTGTGTGTGTGTGTGTGTGTGTGTGTGTGTGTGTGTGTGTGTGTGTGGACTGGGCGTACCCAGGTAGAGGCCTGGTCACTAATGAGCTAGGAGTCTCTAACCGGTCACCCACCTAACACAGACACACTCCTCCACCCACATAGGGCAGTCACCTAACACAGACGCACTCCTCCACCCACAGAGGGCAGTCACCCACCTAACATAGACACACTCCTCCACCCACCGAGGGCAGTCACCCACCTAACACAGACACACTCCTCCACCCACAGACGGCAGTCACCCACCTAACACAGACACACTCCTCCACCCACAGAGGGCAGTCACCTAACACAGACACACTCCTCCACCCACAGACGACAGTCACCTAACACAGACACACTCCTCCACCCACAGAGGACAGTCACCCACCTAACACAGACACACTCCTCCACCCACAGAGGGCAGTCACCTAACACAGACACACTCCTCCACCCACAGTGGACAGTCACCTAACACAGACACACTCCTCCACCCACAGAGGGCAGTCACCTAACACAGACACACTCCTCCACCCACAGAGGACAGTCACCCACCTAACACAGACACACTCCTCCACCCACAGAGAGCAGTCACCTAACACATACACACTCCTCCACCCACAGAGGGCAGTCACCCACCTAACACAGACACACTCCTCCACCCACAGAGGGCAGTCACCTAACACAGACACACTCCTCCACCCACAGAGAACAGTCACCTAACACCACCCACCAGACAGAACAGTCACCCACCTAACACAGACACACTCCTCCACCCACAGAGGGCAGTCACCTAACACAGACACACTCCTCCACCCACAGAGGACAGTCACCTAACACAGACACACTCCTCCACCCCTCCACCCACACTCCTCCACCCACAGGGCAGTCACCCACCTAACACAGACACACTCCTCCACCCACAGAGGCAGTCACCTAACACAGACACACTCCTCCACCCACAGAGGACAGTCACCCACCTAACACAGACAGTCACTTCTCTCCACCCACAGAGGACAGTCACCCACCTAACACAGACACACTCCTCCACCCACAGAGAGCAGTCACCTAACACATACACACTCCTCCACCCACAGAGGACAGTCACCCACACTCCTCCAACACAGACACACTCCTCCAGTCACCCCCACAGACACACTCCTCCACCCACAGAGGGCAGTCACCTAACACAGACACACTCCTCCACCCACAGAGGGACAGTCACCCACCTAACACAGACACACTCCTCCACCCACAGAGGGCAGTCACCTAACACAGACACACTCCTCCACCCACAGAGGACAGTCACCCACCTAACACAGACACACTCCTCCACCCACAGAGGGCAGTCACCCACCTAACACAGACACACTCCTCCACCCACAGAGGACAGTCACCTAACACAGACACACTCCTCCACCCACAGAGGACAGTCACCTAACACAGACACACTCCTCCACCCACAGAGGGCAGTCACCCACCTAACACAGACACACTCCTCCACCCACAGAGGTCAGTCACCTAACACAGACACACTCCTCCACCCACAGAGCGCAGTCACCTATAACACAGACACACTCCTCCACCCACAGAGGACAGTCACCTAACACAGACACACTCCTCCACCCACAGAGGACAGTCACCTAACACAGACACACTCCTCCACCCACACAGGTCAGTCACCTAACACAGACACACTCCTCTACCCACGGAGGACAGTTACCACACTGACTGGTAGAGTTTATTAATACACCTGGCCTTCCTACATTAATAGCATTACTTTCAGACTCATTCGTTTACAATGTCTGGTATCTGAAAACACCTCCTGAAGCAAAAGGCAACTCCCAAGATGTCAAGACAATTAGTCATTTTTTCCAACCATGATGTAATTGTTTATCAAGTTCTCTTTACATGATATTGACCAGTCCCTCTGGCTTTGAGCATGTACAGATTGTCCTCTAAAATGCTAGTTGCCATTTCGGTGGTCCTCAAAAAGAGGCAGATCCTAACCTGCCAGTCCCTAGTACAGAACAGTATTGCCTATACAGAACAGTATTGCCTATACAGAACAGTATTGCCTATACAGAACAGTATTGCCTATACAGAACAATATTGCCTATACAGAATAGTATTGCCTATACAGAATAGTATTGCCAGTTGACGTGTGACTTCTGCTGGCGGCAAGGTTGGGTATGTTACTTTCTAAATGTAATCCTTTACAGTTACTAGTTACCTGTCCAAAATTGTAATCAGTAAAGTAACGGTTGGATTACCCAAACTAAATAACGTAATCTGATTACATTCAATTACTTTTGTGTCATCTCTGCTTTGCCTTGCCCCATTGAATAGAATGTTTTATTGACTGACTATTCTTTCTTTCTTTTACAATTTAAACACATTTAGCATAGACAATGTAGTTGTTGTGGTAGTCTGAAGGCAAACCATCTTCATTATCACAGTGGTGTAACGGCTTTCTTGTGGAGAAGGAGAGTCGGACCAAAATGCAGCGTGATGATTCATGATATTTTAATGAAGAAAAAAACTATACATGAAGAAACTACAAAATAATGAAATGTGAAAACCGAAATGGCCCTATCTGGTGCAAACACAAAGACAGGAACAATCACCCACAAAACACTCAAAGAATATGGCTGCCTAAATATGGTTCCCAATCAGAGACAACGATACACGCCTGCCTCTGATTGAGAACCACTCCAGACAGCCATAGACTTTGCTAGATAACCCCACTAAGCCACACACCCAACACCCCACAAAACCCCAAGACAAAACACACCACAATAAACCCATGTCACACCCTGGCCTGACCAAATAAATGAAGACAAACACAATATATTACAACCAGGGCGAGACAGA
This sequence comes from Oncorhynchus gorbuscha, assembly GCF_021184085.1. Classification (NCBI taxonomy): domain Eukaryota; kingdom Metazoa; phylum Chordata; class Actinopteri; order Salmoniformes; family Salmonidae; genus Oncorhynchus; species Oncorhynchus gorbuscha. The sequence continues at coordinate 94,318,253 of NC_060173.1, forward strand.
ACCCCCCTCCTAAGGTGCGGACTCGCGGACGCACAGCAAAACAATAGGGGAGGGTCCGGGTGGGCGTCTGTCCATGGTGACGGCTCCGGCGCGGGACGTGGATTCCACTCAATCAATGTCTCAGTCCATCCTCCTCGCGTCCTAGGATAGTCCACCCTCGCCGCCGATCATGGCCTAGTAGTCTTTACCCAGAACCCCACTGGACTGAGGGGCAGCTCGGGACTGAAGCAGCTCGGGACTGAGGGGAAGCCCAGCACTGAGGGAAAGCTCGGGACTGAGGGGAAGCTCGGGACTGAGGGGAAGCTCGGGACTGAGGGGAAGCTCAGCACTGAGAGGAAGCCCAGCACTGAGAGGAAGCCCAGCACTGAGAGGAAGCCCAGCCCTGAGAGGAAGCCCAGCCCTGAGAGGAAGCTCATAAGAATTTGTTCTTAACTGACTTGCCTGGTTAAATAAAGGTAAAATAAAATACAATTTAAATAAACTGAGAGGAAGCTCAGGCAGGTAGTTGGCTCCGGCAGATCCTGGCTGGCTGGCGGATCTGGAAGAGTCTGGTTGACTGGCGGATCTGGAAGTGTCTGGTTGACTGGCAGATCTGGAAGTGTCTGGTTGACTGGCGGATCTGGAAGTGTCTGGCTGCCTGGCGGATCTGGAAGTTGACTGGCAGATCTGGATCCTGGCTGACTGGCGGAACTGGAAGCTGTCTGGCTGCTCCATGCAGACTGGCAGCTCTGGAAGACTCCATGCAGACTGGCGGAGCTCCATGCAGACTGGCAGCTCTGGCTGCTCCATGCAGACTGGCAGCTCTGCTCCATGCAGACTGCTCCATGCAGACTGGCAGCTCTGGCTGCTCCATGCAGACTGGCAGCTCTGGCTGCTCCATGCAGACTGGCAGCTCTGGCTGCTCCATGCAGACTGGCAGCTCTGGCTGCTCCATGCAGACTGGCAGCTCTGGCTGCTCCATGCAGACTGACAGCTCTGGCTGCTCCATGCAGACTGACAGCTCTGGCTGCTCCATGCAGACTGATAGCTCTGGCTGCTCCGAACAGGCAAGAGACTCCAGCAGCGCTGTAGAGGAGGAAGGCTCTGGCAGCGCTGAACAGGCGGGAGACTCCGGCAGCACAGGAGAGGAGGAAGGCTCTGGCAGCGCTAAACAGGCGGGAGATTCGAGCAGCGATGTAGAGGAGGAAGGCTCTGGCTGCGCTGAACAGGCGGGAGATTCCAGCAGCGATGTAGAGGAGGAAGGCTCTGGCAGCGCTAAACAGGCGGGAGATTCCAGCAGCGATGTAGAGGAGGAAGGCTCTGGCTGCGCTGAACAGGCGGGAGACTCCAGCAGCGCTGTAGAGGAGGAAGGCTCTGGCTGCGCTGAACAGGCGGGAGACTCTGACAGCGCTGGAGAGGAGGAAGGCTCTGATAGCGCTAGACAGGCGAGGCGCACTGAAGGCCTGGTGCGTGGTGCTGGCACTGGTGGTACTGGACCGAGGACATGCACAGGAAGCCTGGTGCGGGGAGCTGCCACCGGAGGACTGGTGTGTGAAGGTGGCACAGGATGGACCGGACCGTGAAGGCGTACTGGAGAGCCTGAGAGCAGGACTGGCACAGGACGTGCAAGGCTAGGTAGGTACACAGGAGGCCTAGTGCGTGAGGCTGGCACAATTTTCACCAGCCGACTAACACGCACCTCAGGACGAGTATGGAGCGCTGACCCAGGTGCCATCAAATCCCCGACACGTTCCGTCGGGTGAATATCGTACCTAAAGCACCAACCTAGCAACTCCCTCATAACTCTCTCCTCCACTTTCCCCATTAACTCCTTCACAGTCTCTGCTTCACTCACCTCCAACACCAGCTCTGGTTCTGGTCTCCTCCTTGGCTCCACACGATGAACAAGGGGAGTTGGCTCAGGTCTGAACCCTGACTCTGCCACACTCTCCCTGAGCCTCCCCCCAATACATTTTTGGGGCTGACTCTCGGTCTTCCGTCCGCGCCGCCATGCTTGCTTCGCCAACTCCATTCTCCGATAACCTGCTTCGCACTGCTCCAGCGAATCCCAGGCGGGCTCCCGCACTCGCCCTGGGTCGACCGCCCACCTGTCTATCTCCTCCCAAGTAGTGTAGTCCTCATACCAGCGCCTCTCAGCTCTCCGCCTCCAGTTCTTCTTTGGGGCGGCGATATTCTCCAGGCTGCACCTTGGGGCGGCTACACTCCCCTGGTTTAGCCCAGGGTCCTCTCCCGTCGAGGATTTCCTCCCATGTCCAGAATTCCTTATTACGTATCTCCTGCTGCCGTTGTTGCTTCACCTGCTGCTCCTGCCTGTTGACACGCTGCTTGGTTCTGTTAGGGTGGGTGATTTTGTAACGGCTTTCTTGTGGAGAAGGAGAGTTGGACCAAAATGCAGCGTGATAATGATTCATGATATTTTAAATGAAGGAAAAAACTATACATGAAGAAACTACAAAATAATGAAATGTGAAAACCGAAACATCCCTATCTGGTGAAAACACAAAGACAGGAACAATCACCCACAAAACACTCAAAGAATATGGCTGCCTAAATATGGTTCCCAATCAGAGACAACGATACACGCCTGCCTCTGATTGAGAACCACTCCAGACAGCCATAGACTTTGCTAGATAACCCCACTAAGCCACACACCCAACACCCCACAAAACCCCAAGACAAAACACACCACAATAAACCCATGTCACACCCTGGCCTGACCAAATAAATGAAGACAAACACAATATATTACAACCAGGGCGTGACAAGTGGCACCTCCAAGTGCCACTCAGACCTTCTGGGAGAAGAGTATCTGGCATTGAACTTTGTAGTTGTGTGTATGTTTAAGCTAAGGATCCATCATCTCCTGCTTCCAGAATTTTCACCACCTAGATTACAAGGGTTGGATGTGCACTAAACAAGTTCATGTCAGCACAAGGCATGTAAAAAATCTAGAATAATTATTAACCTCATACATTGTCTACTGGTGTCGTTTTTATATTGAGAAAATACAGTGCATTCAGAAAGTATTCAGACCCCTTTACTTTTTCCACATTTTGTTACAGTCTTGTTCTAAAATTGATTAAATCATTTTTTTCCTTATCAATCTACACACAATATCCCATAATGACAAAGCAAAAACAGGTTTTTAGATTTTTTTTGCATTTTCTCAGTACTTTGTCGAAGCACCTATGTAGAACATAGTCAAATAAAGAAAAACCCTTGAATGAGTAGGTGTGCCAAAACGTTTGACTGGTACTATAGATGACCTTAAGCATGTGGGATTTTAGTCACGACTCGTTACGACTGTTTTAATGAATATCCGGGGTGTGAATCTGTAGCTGATTTTTTTTTTATCCCAGACAAATCCCAGAAACCTTCTTGGAGTCGACCACCATAAATGATTTCACCCAATCTAGAATACAGTAGGCCCCAGGGAACCACCAAGTAGATCAACCAAATTAGAAACTTGCCTGGGCTTACAGTATATAGAAAGTACAGAAATACAGGACTCAAAGGTTCTCTCTCACTGAGATTAGGTGTCCTGCTACGCTGCTCTGCCGCAGAGCTCTGTTTGCCTTTGTAAATATCCTCATCATCAGAGCTTCCCCGTACTCATACAACACATTATTGATTCTCAGAAGGCGACTAGAGTTCCACATGGCTAACCATATTGACTGGGTCTGCTCTTTGTGTTACAGCATTAAGGGAAACAGATGAGCCTGTCTGAGCTCTTATGATGGATCACCTCTGCCTGGGCTTTAATTGTGTGTTGATGAGGTCAGTATCAATGGATGGTGTGTGTGTGTGTGAGTGTGTGTGTGTGTATGTGTGCGCATGTGTGCGTGCGTGTGTGTGTGTGTTAACATGGTAATCAATGAGGTAATTAAGGTGTTTTGCTTCCTTTCTCGTGGGGTTGTTTGACTTGGCTTTAAAAAGCTGTGACTTCTTTTGGCTCTTCCACCAACATGATTTTTTTGATTTCACCTTTATTTAACCAGGTGGCCAGTTGAGAACAAGTTGTCATTTACAACTGTGACCTGGCCAAGATAAAGCAAAGCAGTGCGACAAAAACAACAACACAGAGTTACACATGGGATAAACAAATGTACAGTCAATAACACAATAGACAATCTGTATACATTGTGTGCAAATTAAGTAAGGAGGTAAGGCAATAAATAGGCCATAGTGGCAAAATAATTTACAATTTAGCAATTAAACACTGGAGTGATGGATGTGCAGATAAGCATGTGAAGTAGAAATACTGGTGTGTAAAAGAGCAGAAAGAAAAGGGAAAAAATATGGGGATGAGGTAAGTAGTTGGTTGGATGGGCTATTTACAGATGGGCTGTGCACAGATGCAGCGATAGGTAAGCTGCTCTGACAGCCGATGCTTGAAGTTAGTGAGGGAGATATAAGTCTCCAACCTCAGCGATTTTTCCAATTCATTCCAGTCATTGGCAGCAGAGAACTGGAAGGACAGGCGCCCAAAAGAGGTGTTGGCTTTGGGGATGAACAGTGAAATATACCTGCTGGAGCGCATGCTATGGGTGGGTGTTGCTATGGTGACCAGTGACCTGAGATAAGGCAGAGCTTGACCGAGCAAAGACTTATAGATGACCTGTAGCGAGGACCAGCCAACGAGAGCGTACAGGTCGCAGTGGTGGGTGGTATATGGGGCTTTGGTGACAAAACAGATGGCACTGTGATAGGCTGCATCCTGTTTGCTGAGTAGAGTGTTGGAGGCTAATTTGTAAATGACATCGCCGAAGTCAAGGATCAGGATAGTCAGTTTTACGAGGTTATGTTTGGCAGCATGAGTGAAGGAGGCTTTGTTGAGAAATAGGAAGCCAATCCTAGATTTCATTTTGGATTGGAGATGCTTAATATGAGTCTGGAAGGAGAGTTTACAGTCTAGCCAGACACCTAGGTATTTATAGTTGTCCACATATTCTAAGATCGAACCGAGTAGTGATGCTAGGCGGGTGGGCAGGTTTGGGCAGTGATTGGTTGATGAGCATGCATTTAGTTTTACTAGCGTTTAAGAGCAGAGGCCACGGAAAGAGGCCACGGTTGTATGGCATTGAAGCTTGTTTGGAGGTTTACTAACACAGTGTCCAAAGAAGGGCCAGATGTATACAGAATGGTGTCGTCTGGATCAAAGAATCGCCCGCAGCAAGAGCAACATCATTAATATATACAGAGAAAAAAGCTGGCCCAAGAATTGAACCCTGTGGCACCCCCATAGAGACTGCCAGAGGTTCGAACAACAGGCCCTCCGATTTCACACACTGAACTATATCTGAGAAGTAGTTGGTGAAACAGGCGAGGCAGTCATTTGAGAAACCAAGGCTGTTGAGTCTGCCGGTAAGAATATGATGAATGACAGAGTCGAAAGCCTTGGCCAGGTTGATAAAGACGGCTGCACAGTACTGTTTTTTATCGAAGGTATCATTTCGAACCTTGAGCGTGGCTGAGGTGCACCTGTGACCAGCTTGTAAACCGGATTGCATATTGGAGAAGTTAGGGTGGGATTGGAAATGGCCGGGATATGTTTGTTCACTTGGCTTTCGAAGACTTTAGAAAGGCAGGGCTGGATGGATGTAGGTCTGTAACATTTTGGGTCTAGAGTGTCTCCCCTTTGAAGAGGGGGATGACCGCGGCCGCTTTACAATCTTTAGGAATCTCAGACGATGCTGGAAGATCAAAACTATTTAAACATCATACTGTACCTCTCTGAAAATAATACTCACCATTTGACCTGAAATAAGGAAAAGAGTTGAAGTAAATAGACTGTAGTAAGATTAAATAGAATGTCGCCTCATTTGAACTTTTGTTAAGAGTGTGAGAGGCTGGCTGGTGGTGTATGCCAGGGGATAAATGGAGTGTTAGATGAGATGCTGAAAGGAGGTATCACACACATCCATATCCACACACAGTAATTACAAAGAATGATACATTACCAGTATGGAACACACATAATGAGCTTATGATTGATATGAAGTTACTCTACCAGCACCATGGTTAGAGTGAGGGAGCACACTGACTGATATAGCTACCTGGCCAATCAGTGTGTGTGTGTGTATGCATGTGTGTGCAGTGTGTGTGTGTGTGTGTGTGTGTGTGTGTGTGTGTGTGTGTGTGTGTGTGTGCAGTGTGTGTGTGCAGTGTGTGTGTGTGTGTGTGTGTGTGTGTGTGTGTGTGTGTGTGTGTGTGTGTGTGTGTGTGTGTGTGTGTGTGTGTGTGTGTGTGTGTGTGTGTGTGTGTGTGTGTGTGTGTGTGTGTGTGTGTGTGTGTGTGTGTGTGTGTCCCTTAAGCCAATCAAGAATCAGCAGAGCCAAGAGTTGACTTAGTTGATGAATGTTCCTGGATTCAAGCAGTCCATCATGTAAAAGCTAATAGATTTCTTTTTAATGAAGTCATCTGGGTGAAATGAGTTCACTAGTGGGAGAAAAGGCTTTTCATAACACCTTGTCTTTCATCAGTATGCCCTCCATCACAAAAAGATTACCTTTCTGTCCTTTCAGTCCAACTCAGCATGATAACAATAGCACCAAAATACCCCTTCGAAATATAACAAAAATAAATAACTACTAGCGAGGAAATGATTTCCGTCTTTTGTATTGTGCAAACTACTATATATAAATATTTACTTCCATTGTTCCATATGAGACGTTGCTTGAAACTCTGAGTGGTTTGTACATATAAACATTATAGACACGTCTCCATATGTTGTTGTTTGATTGTGACTTCCACAGCAGCTTTAACACACAGCCACAAAGACTGGCAAGCTGCTGCAGCGTTGCTGTATAGTCATTTCAACTCCAACTGAACCCTGCATTTGAATTCTTTTGAAATCTACCCAGCCCCGTCATGCAACTTTGAACATGTATATAATACTCACAGTGATGTGAGTTGAAATGTGATGTATTTTCCTTTCTTTACTTCATTATTTTCTTAAGTCATTTAAATAACACATATCTTTCATATCTTATAACCTATATAATCCTCTCTTTCTTTCTTTCTTTCTTTCTTTCTTTCTTTCTTTCTTTCTTTCTTTCTCGCTCTTGCTCTCTCTCTCTCTCTCTCGCTTTCTCTCTCTTCACTGTCTCTGTGCAGCTTTAAATAACACATGGGCTTTGAGTTGATGAGGATGCGTGGAAGCTCCTGTGGGAATATTGAGCTACTGGTCTTCTCATCTCGCTTCCCTTTACTGACACACTGATGGAAGAACGGTGCTATCACATCTTACTGTTTTGTTTTTCACACTCTCATTGCATCATTAAATGTGAACCTTAATCTTCTTAACGAATGAAATATTAGCGTTATCCGTACTTTTGTGGAATTTGGGCCGCAGGAAGCCTAAGGCGTTTGGCCAGTAACCGAAAGGTCGCTGGTTTGAATCCCTGAGCCGACTAGGTGAAAAATCTGTCTATGTGCCCTTGAACAAGACACTTAACCCTAATTGCTCATGTAAGTTGCACTGGATAAGAGTGTCTCCTAAAACACTATCATGTAAATGTAAAATTGTGGGGGTGTTGGGTGTATGATTCCCTTTGGCCTGTACAAAAAGCCTTGTCGTTCCTACAAATCTGCAGATGTCTGCTGGGTGGGTTGGTGAGTGATTGACCTGCTCACTCAGTGTGTGTGTATGTGTGTGTGTGTGGGCTGGTGAGAGATTGACCTGCCTGAAATCTCTGAGTCCATGTCCGCTGATTGATCGTCTGGTAAATCGATCAACCCCCTCAGATACCTGAACCACAGATGCTGGTCTCACCCCGGGCCTCTTCAGACTGAGAACACTCTGTCTTTCCCTTTCTCTACCTCTGTCTTCCTCTCTCTGTCTTTCTCACCCTCATTTTCTTTATCTCTCTCCCTCTCTTTTCTCCTCTCTTTTTCTCGTATTCTTTATCCCAGTATGAGAGTGCTTGTGAGCTACATAATAGACAGATTCACACTGCACCTTAGCCCGGGGCTGAGCGGGTGCAGTGGTGACCCGTCATTCATGTTTTGCATGTTATTTTGGCATTAATACGTGTAACATATGATCATACATTGCATTTGAGGAACAATGGGAAAGTAATTCTGCTTTGAAAGTTGATAAACTTGTAACTTCACTTTTGAGAAAATGGCCTTTGAAAATGTTGGTACCTACCGGAGAGATCTTCCTTGTCTACAACCATTCAGCATTGTTTAAACCCACTTACGCTTCGTTAAAGCTGCGTTAGACAGGATTACCTACACATACAGTACTGACCAGCTCAAATAAACAGAAGCTTGCTATATTATAGACCAATCCAAACTCATCTCTCGGCATGTCCAGCCCACTCATTATCTCAGCCAATCATGACTAGCGGGAAGATTGCTGACTTTTTCTGTGGCTAAACCAACTAGGCTCGTAATTTAACCATTTTATTCGTATTTACAGATGGCATACAAGTCTGTTATTAAGGCACATGAAAGTTCATGAAAGTTCACATGTTGCAGAACGCATTTTGAAAAAAAAAACTTGTTTATGTTCAAATGGCTCTCCTGTGAAGTAGTGACCCGCGACATACACCTAGTTCACTAAAACTAGTAACATATCAGTTTGCAAACAATGTAAAAATAAATAAATACATATTTGAGTTCATAAAGCCTCCATACAAACATGGTCTCTTTCTTGAGTAAAGCAGCTCCAAAATGCAGGTGTTTCAGCCCAGCTCAGTGCTTTCTGTGGTGGTGGGGCAGCCAGCGGCAAATACAGAGCGTAGGGGTTGGTAACGTTCCCCACTTTATTTTGATATGATTATGTCCAAACTGTCACAGAATATGTATAAACAAATGTACAATGTAATAACATGTAGTTTGTCATAATGTGAAGTGTATTTTTTTTTTTTTAACCAAGTTTTCATGCTTACTCGTTAGTTATTCTAGCTCTCGTCCTGTTAGCCATGTACACTGTTAGCTAGCTTGTTTTCAACATGTGCGCCCCGTCCAAACCTAGAAGGTTCAACATTTTTGTTGAGTTTTGATAATTATCCTTTTATGTTGTTGTCAGCGATTGGGTGCAGAGTGAATGCGGAGTCAGGCGCAGGACACAGGTATGGAGTAATCCAACTGAGTTTACTCAAAGAATAAAGCAAAATTCCAAATAGGAACATACAACACAACTCTAACACAAACACAACCACTAACGACATCAACAATCATGGACAGAACAGAAATGTATGTCAGATGGTTAAATAGGGAATGTAATGAGGGAATGTAAAACAGGTGTGTGTATAATCAGACAAAACAAAACTAAACAGAAACATGGATCGGTGGTGACTAGAAAGCCGGTGACGTCGACCGCCGAACACCACCCGAACACCACCCGAACACCACCCGAACACCACCCGAACAAGGTGAAGGGTCGGCTTCGGCGGAAGTCCTGACAGTTGTAGGAGCATGAGAGAAGCCATAAGTCAACTAACACTGCAGTGAATGTTATTGTCTGTCCTAGGTATGTGAATAAATGTGTTGTCTATGGGGTATTTGATCTACGTAATTGTTATTGTTCATTTGTATTTTATTATTTTATATGGAGCCCATATGCGTTAAGAAACAAAAAGTTGAAATACTATACTATCAAAACAGGGATAATATATGACTGTTTCATGCTGATGGCATTAATCGAGTGTGAGAGAAGGCATAAGTCAACTAACACTGTGGTGTTTGTCATTGTCTGTCCCAGAAATAAAAAAATTGAGATTGTATGAACTCCAGTATCATCGTGTCTCTAGCTGCTGGTTGGTTACCTCAGAAAGGAGTTAGAACCGAAAGGTTCAATTAGCCCCAACCCTAACCCAGGGCCAGCTGGGCAGGGTTAGGATGGACATTTCGGTGATAGCCCCAGATACACGGTGCCAAAATAGCCACTGTGAAACAGGGTCAAGAACAACGCCTTGAATGTTCACTGTCCAATCACAAAAGCTGCACTGTCACTTAATTGACATATGCTCGTGATGCCTGTAATGCGTTCTGCATGTTGTTTTGTTAATTCAATTCATACTATTTCATCCTAAGGACTAAAACCCAAATACTTTCAACCATGCAAAAGCATTGGACAAATTCAGGTATGTTTATCCTCGATTTGTTATGTTTAAGAAACGTTTTTCAACAGAATCGGTAGCATGAATACACCCCTGATCACAGGCAAAAACAGTTCCCTTTCATAGAACCACAGCACGATCCCTTTGGTCATTGTGGAATTTATTCTTGCATCTACGTGCTCTATCCTCCTCTCACATCAGCTGTCTGTGAACAGGCAAAAAAAACTTTCGAAGCCAAACTTTCATTCATTTGACATTTGGGTACAGGAATCATGTCCTGACATTCTGGTTCTCTCTGAAAAATGGTTAAATGGTTCTGTCTCTGATGAAGACATCAAAGTAAATTATTATATGTATTTCTATGTGACAGATTGATTACACAAAGGGGGATGAGCGGCCATATATGTCAAATCTAATTTCATGGCATCCCAATATTTAAATATTTCTGTTGCCAAGAAATTTGAGCTCCTGGTTGTAGAAGAGTCAATCAACCAGATTACACATTTATTTGTTGCTGGGATTTACCGCCCCCCTTGCTGCCATGGTGGATGCTATTGGTGCTATATCTGAGTGATTAACACATTTTCTGTCCTTGGAGTTGGTCATTTTATGGGATTTGAATCTGGATTGGCTATCCCGGCTCTGTGTGTCCCCAGGAACTCTCATTTGTTGACTTCTGTAACCATAAAAGCCTTGGTTTCATGCATGTTAACATCAGAAGCCTCCTCCATAAGTTTGTTTTACTCACTGCTTTAGCACACTCCGCCAACCCTGATGTCCTTGCCATGTCTGAATCCTGGTTTAGGAAGGGCACCAAAAATTCTAAGATTTCCATCCCCAACTACAACATTTTCCTTCAAGATAGTGATATTTTCCATCAATCTACTGCAGAGATAGTCTGCAAAGTTCTGTCATACTTTCCAGGTCTATCCCTAAACAGTTTGAGCTTCTAATTTTAAAAATTAATCTCTCCAAAAATAAGTCTCTCACTGTTGCTTCCTGTTATAGACCCCTTTCAGCTCCCAGCTGTGCCCTGGACACCATATGTGAAATGATTGTCCCCCATCTATCTTCAGAGTTCATTCTGTTAGGTCCCCTAAACTGGGATATACTTAATACCCCGGCTGTCCGACAATCTAAGATAGATGCCCTCAATCTCACACAAATTGTCAAGGAACCCACCAACCCTAAATCGGTAAACATGGGCACCCTCATAGATATTATTCTGAACAACTTGCCCTCCAAATACACATTTGCTGTTTTCAATAACGATCTTAGCGATCATTGCCACATTGCCTGCATCCGCTGGCTAAAACACTTCTGCGAGCAGGCCTTTATAATCGACCTGGCCCAGGATATTGACCTCATCCTGCCAGAAGAGGATGCCTGGTTGTTCTTTAAAAGTAATTTCCTCACCAGCTTAAATAGGCATGCCCCTTTCAGAAAATGTAGAACTAAGAACAGATATAGCCCTTGGTTCACTCCAGACCTGGTTGCCCTTGACCAGCACGAAAACATCCTGTGTCGTACTGCATTAGCATCGAATAGTCCCCGCGATATGCAACTTTTCAGGGAAGTCAGGACTCAATATACACAGTCAGTTGGGAAAGCAAAGGCTAGCTTTTTCAAACAGAAATTTGCATCCTGTAGCTCTAACTCGAAAACATTTTGGGACAATGTAAAGTCCATGGAGAATAAGAGCACCTCCTCCCAACTGTCCACTGCACTGAGGCTAGGAAACACTGTCACCACTGATAAATCCACGATAATCGAGAATTTCAACAGGCATTTCTCTACGACTGGTCATGCTTTCTTCCTGGCTACCTGTTACGGATACAGTTATTTTTACATTTACATTTAAGTAATTTAGCAGATGCTCTTATCCAGAGCGACTTACAAATTGGTGCATTCACCTTATGACATCCAGTGGGACCGTCACTTAACAATAGTGCATCTAAAACTTATGGGGGGGGGGTGAGAGGGATTACTTATCCTATCCTAGGTATTCCTTAAAGAGGTGGGGTTTCAGGTGTCTCCGGAAGGTGGTGATTGACTCCGCTGTCCTGGCGTCGTGAGGGAGTTTGTTCCACCATTGGGGGGCCAGGGCAGCGAACAGTTTTGACTGGGCTGAGCGGGAGCTGTACTTCCTCAGTGGTAGGGAGGCGAGCAGGCCAGAGGTGGATGAACGCAGTGCCCTTGTTTGGGTGTAGGGCCTGATCAGAGCCTGGAGGTACTGAGGTGCCGTTCCCCGCACAGCTCCGTAGGCAAGCACCATGGTCTTGTAGCGGATGCGAGCTTCAACTGGAAGCCAGTGGAGAGAACGGAGGAGCGGGGTGACGTGAGAGAACTTGGGAAGGTTGAACACCAGACGGGCTGCGGCGTTCTGGATGAGTTGAAGGGGTTTAATGGCACAGGCAGGGAGCCCAGCCAACAGCGAGTTGCAGTAATCCAGACGGGAGATGACAAGTGCCTGGATTAGGACCTGCGCCGCTTCCTGTGTGAGGCAGGGTCGTACTCTGCGGATGTTGTAGAGCATGAACCTACAGGAACGGGCCACCGCCTTGATGTTGGTTGAGAACGACAGGGTGTTGTCCAGGATCAGGTTCTTGGCGCTCTGGGAGGAGGACACAATGGAGTTGTCAACCGTGATGGCGAGATCATGGAACGGGCAGTCCTTCCCCGGGAGGAAGAGCAGCTCCGTCTTGCCGAGGTTCAGCTTGAGGTGGTGATCCGTCATCCACACTGATATGTCTGCCAGACATGCAGAGATGCGATTCGCCACCTGGTCATCAGAAAGGGGAAAGGAGAAGATTAATTGTGTGTCGTCTGCATAGCAATGATAAGAGAGACCATGTGAGGTTATGACAGAGCCAAGTGACTTGGTGTATAGCGAGAATAGGAGAGGGCCAAGAACAGAGCCCTGGGGGACACCAGTGGTGAGAGCGCGTGGTGAGGAGACAGATTCTCGCCACGCCACCTGGTAGGAGTGACCTGTCAGGTACGACGCAATCCAAGCGTGGGCCGCGCCGGAGATGCCCAACTCGGAGAGGGTGGAGAGGAGGATCTGATGGTTCACAGTATCGAAGGCAGCCGATAGATCTAGAAGGATGAGAGCAGAGGAGAGAGAGTTAGCTTTAGCAGTGCGGAGCGCCTCCGTGATACAGAGGAGAGCAGTCTCAGTTGAATGACTAGTCTTGAAACCTGACTGATTTGGATCAAGAAGGTCATTCAGAGAGAGATAGCGGGAGAGCTGGCCAAGGACGGCACGTTCAAGAGTTTTGGAGAGAAAAGAAAGAAGGGATACTGGTCTGTAATTGTTGACATCGGAGGGATCGAGTGTAGGTTTTTTCAGAAGGGGTGCAACTCTCGCTCTCTTGAAGACGGAAGGGACGTAGCCAGCGGTCAGGGATGAGTTGATGAGCGAGGTGAGGTAAGGGAGAAGGTCTCCGGAAATGGTCTGGAGAAGAGAGGAGGGGATAGGGTCAAGCGGGCAGGTTGTTGGGCGGCCGGCCGTCACAAGACGCGAGATTTCATCTGGAGAGAGAGGGGAGAAAGAGGTCAGAGCACAGGGTAGGGCAGTGTGAGCAGAACCAGCGGTGTCGTTTGACTTAGCAAACGAGGATCGGATGTCGTCGACCTTCTTTTCAAAATGGTTGACGAAGTCATCTGCAGAGAGGGAGGAGGGGGAGAGGGGAGGAGGATTCAGGAGGGAGGAGAAGGTGGCAAAGAGCTTCCTAGGGTTAGAGGCAGATGCTTGGAATTTAGCGTGGTAGAAAGTGGCTTTAGCAGCAGAGACAGAGGAGGAAAATGTAGAGAGGAGGGAGTGAAAGGATGCCAGGTCCGCAGGGAGGCGAGTTTTCCTCCATTTCCACTCGGCTGCCCGGAGCCCTGTTCTGTGAGCTCGCAATGAGTCATCGAGCCACGGAGCGGGGAGGGGAGGACCGAGCCGGCCTGGAGGATAGGGGACATAGAGAGTCAAGGGATGCAGAGAGGGAGGAGAGGAGGGTTGAGGAGGCAGAATCAGGAGATAGGTGGGAGAAGGTTTGAGCGGAGGGAAGAGATGATAGGATGGAAGAGGAGAGAGTAGCGGGGGAGAGAGAGCGAAGGTTGGGACGGCGCGATACCATCCGAGTAGGGGCAGTGTGGGAGGTGTTGGATGAGAGCGAGAGGGAAAAGGATACAAGGCAGTGGTCGGAGACTTGGAGGGGAGTTGCAATGAGGTTAGTGGAAGAACAGCATCTAGTAAAGATGAGGTCGAGCGTATTGCCTGCCTTGTGAGGAGGGGGGAAGGTGAGAGGGTGAGGTCAAAAGAGGAGAGGAGTGGAAAGAAGGAGGCAGAGAGGAAAGAGTCAAAGGTAGACGTGGGGAGGTTAAAGTCGCCCAGAACTGTGAGAGGTGAGCCGTCCTCAGGAAAGGAGCTTATCAAGGCATCAAGCTCATTGATGAACTCTCCGAGGGAACCTGGAGGGCGATAAATGATAAGGATGTTAAGCTTGAAAGGGCTAGTAACTGTGACAGCATGGAATTCAAAGGAGGCGATAGACAGATGGGTAAGGGGAGAAAGAGAGAATGACCACTTGGGAGAGATGAGGATCCCGGTGCCACCACCCCGCTGACCAGACGCTCTCGGGGTGTGCGAGAACACGTGGGCGGACGAAGAGAGAGCAGTTATCCTGTGTGTGTGTGTATCCTGTGTGTGTTTCTTTTCTCTCCTTCTCCCCTCACAGGTGAAAATCATCACTCCCCAATCAGTCAACAATCAATCATCAATCAGAAGACACACCTCCTCCTATTTCCTGACCTATCACAGTTCCTTCCCCATGGTTTAAAAACCCCATCATTTGTTTGTTCGAAAGCCAGCTCAGCTCAGCTCAGCTCAATCTCTAGCTCAATCTCTCTGTAAATGCCATGTCTGTAGGTCTCTGTGTTTCACTCTCGCTTTGTGTCTTAACCTCTCTTTTGTTTAAGCACCTCCATAGCACTTTGTCCTCACCTGTGAGTATTGTTTTTGTTTATGGTGTTTGTGTTTGATTGCTGGTGGGAAAAGGGGGAAACCAAGACCAGTCGCCCATGGGCATACACTACCCGTAGGTGAACTTTGTTAAATACACTAGGTAGAACTGGGCGGACCACCCACTGTATTTTTGGTTAGTTAGTTAGCTGTTAAAGTAGGCTAGTCTAGCTTAGGGGTGTGTTTTTGTATATTTATTGTTTCTTTCCTTGGGTCCAGCTCAGCCCCTTTTCCTGCTCCCCCCATTACCGTGTGTTTATAAATAAACCTGGAGTTTGACGGTAGATTTCTGTTGTCGAGGTTATTTCGTTCACACTTTTACTTTGTCACAATAATAATTTGCATGAGTTATGTTACGGGTCTCATTACCATCCCCCTTAGACTGTCGGGCCAAAAGGGATTCGTAACACTACCCCAACCCCAGCCAACAGCTCCGCACACCCAACAGCTATGAGCCCAAGCCTCCCCAGCTTCTCATTCACCCAAATCCAGATAGCAGATGTTCTGAAAGAGCTAGAAAACCTGGACCCGTAGAAATCAGCTAGACTATCTGGACTCTCTCTTTCTCTTTTTCTTGCCACAGTCATCCCCCTCTTCAAAGGCGGAGACAATCTAGACCCAAACTGTTGCAAACCTATATCCATCCAGCCCTGCCTTTCTAAAGTCTTCAAAAGCCAAGTTAACAAACAGATCACTGACCATTTTGTATCCCAACGTACCTTCTCCGCTGCGCAATTTGGTTTCCGAGCTGGTCACGGGTGTACCTCAGCCACGCTCAAGGTACTAAACGATATCATAACCTCCATCGATAAAAGACAGTACTGTGCAGCCGTCTTCATCAACCTGACCAAAGGCTTTCCACTCAACAGCCTTGGTTTCTCTAATGACTGCCTCGCCTGGTTCACCAACTACTTCTCAGATAGAGTTAGTGTGTCAAATCAAAGTCTGTTGTCCAGACTTCTGGCAGCCTCTATGGGGGTACCACAGGGTTCAATTCTTGGGCCGACTTTTTTCTCTGTATATATCAACGATGTTGCTCTTGCTGCAGCTGATTCCTTGATCCATCTCTACGCAGACGACACCATTCTGTATATATCTGGCCCTTCTTTGGACACTGTGTTAACAAACCTCCAGATGAGCTTCAATGCCATACAATGCTCTTTCCGTGGCCTCCAACTGCTCTTAAACGCTAGTAAAACTAAATGCATGCTCTTCAACCGATCACTGCCTGCACACGCCCGCCCGACTAGCATCACTACTCTGGACGGTTCTGACTTAGAATATGTGGACAACTACAAATACCTAGCTGTCTGGCTAGACTGTAAACTCTCATTCCAGACTCATATTAAGCATCTCCAATCCAAAATTAAATCTAGAATCGGCTTCCTATTTTGCAACAAAGCCTCCTTCACCCATGCTGCCAAACATACCCTCGTAAAACTATCCCATGTGTAACACTGTGTTGTTGTTTTTGTCGCACTGCTTTGCTTTATCTTGGCCAGGTCACAGTTGTAAATGACAACTTGTTCTCAACTGGCCTATCTGGTTAAATAAAGGTGTTCTCAACTGGCCGACCTGGTTAAATAAAGGTGTTCTCAACTGGCCTACCTGGTTATATAAAGGTGTTCTCAACTGGCCGACCTGGTTAAATAAAGGTGTTCTCAACTGGCCTACCTGGTTAAATAAAGGTGTTCTCAACTGGCCTACCTGGTTAAATAAAGGTGTTCTCAACTGGCCTACCTGGTTAAATAAAGGTGTTCTCAACTGGCCTACATGGTTAAATAAAGGTGTTCTCAACTGGCCTACCTGGTTAAATAAAGGTGTTCTCAACTGGCCTACCTGGTTAAATAAAGGTGTTCTCAACTGGCCTACCTGGTTAAATAAAGGTGTTCTCAACTGGCCTACCTGGTTAAATAAAGGTGAAATCAAAACAACAACAAAAATGCACAGCCTTGGATCAATTTAAGAGTATATGCATTGATTGTATTCTGACTCAATTGATCTCAAAACCCACACGGCTAAATGTGAAATACCCTGTTTCCGCTTCATTGATTGATGTCATTTTTATTAATAAGCCACATAAATATTTGTCTAGTGGAGTATTTGTATATGATCTCATTGATCATCATCCCATAGTATGTATTGGAGATACGAAACAGCAAAATACTAATCCTTGTTTCATTTCGAAGATACATTTGAAAAGGTTTTCTGCTCAAGGGTTTTCGCATGACATGTTCTACTGTAATTGAGCCACTGTCTCATGTATTCCTGACCCTGAATTGGCTCTAGGAAATATATCCTGCATATTTATTCCTCTGGCAGATAAATACGCACTTTTAAACAATTCAGAGTCAAAGATAGATCAAACCCTTGGTTTTCTTCGGAATTACCTGAGCTAATCCAGAGGAGAAATCAGGCCTGGACCAAAGCAAGAAAAACTGACTAGGTAGTGGATTGGCAATCTTTCAGACAAAGGAGAAACAGATGTACTATCTCAAATAAAAAAAAACAAAATCAATCAATCACTTTTTAAGCTCTATCTCTGACTCTGCTGGTGATCCTTCTAAATTTTGAAAAACAGTAAATGCACTGAAGCATACAAATTCCTCTTCTTCCCTGCCTAAGCAAGTTCTGTCTGACTCTGGCATCATAACTGAGAAGAATGGGATAAGTGATGCTTGAAAAAATTATTTTATCTTGACATTTGAGATAAATGGTGGTGTAGTTGACCCTGGTCAGTCAATCGACTGTTCTTTCCTCTGCCAGACTCTAGCTGACTCCACGGTTAACCCGTCAACTTCTGGTGAATCTTTGTTTTCATTTCAGCAATTTACTATCTGTGATGTGCTGGATGCCTTGCTTAAGATTGATGTAAAAAATCCACTGGAGCTGATATGCTTGATCCATTTTTGCTGCAGCTCTCTGACCCCTGATTGCTGAATGATGAACCCATATTTTTAACCTGACGATTATATCTGGTACTATCCCCAAGGTTTGGAAGGTGGCCCATGTATTCCCCCTTCACAAAGGTTGTTAGCCTTGTGACCTAAATAATTATGCCTAGCTAAAATATTAGGATCCTTCATGAATTCTCAGCTAAGATCGTTCTTATCTTTGAAATGTATTCCAAATGTATTTCAGTCAGGTTTTAGACCAGTTGATAGCACTATCTCTGCTGCATCCCTAGTTATAAATGACGTGGTTAACTCTATGAATAAAAGGCATTATTGTGCTGCCCTCTTCATTGATCTGTCAAAGGCTTTCGATAGTGTTGATCACTCACTGTTAATTCAGAGGCTTTCCTCAATGGGCCTAGACCAGGCTGCAGGTAACTGGTTTAAAAATGACTTGCTTTATAGAACTCAATGTATTTCTACTGATTGTGTTAAATCAGGATTCCTGGCTATTACAAAAGGTGTCCCGCAGGGGTTGATTCTGGGTCTTGTACTTTTTACTGTTTACATTAATAATATTGATATGTCTGTAAAAAAAATTGGAACCTGCACTTTTATGCCGATGATACTGTTGTGTATGCTATTGCACCCACGGTTGGCCAGGCTCTATCTGAACTAGTTTGTCTTCGTTGTATTACAGAAAAACTTTATTGACCTGAAATTGATATTGAATGCAGGTAAAGTATATTTTGTTCTCTAAAGCACATTGATGTTTTAAGCATATGTACTTTGGATGGTGTCCATCTGGATATATGAAAAGTTTACTTTTAAAAAGCATATTGATGAGTTCTTCTTCTGCCGCTTGCTAAATAGTAGAACTCAGATTATTCAGTCGACGTTCCTATCGGTCCTAGACAATAGCGACATCATCTACAGTATATCAATACAGCTGCCACTTCATTAAAGCCGGTAGATGCAGTTTATCATAGCACACTGTGCTTTATTACAGGCAACAATTTTAGTACTCATCACTGCATTCTCTACCAGAAAGTTGGTTGGCCCTCTTTGATGCTATGTTTTAATTTCTAAAGCCCTTTTACAAAAAGTCCACTGTACCTAACATCATTACTATACTTTCGACATGAATTACCATATTAACTCCAGAAATTCCTTTAGTGTCTACTGAGGTAAATAAATCAACTTTTAGTTGCACCTTATTTGTAGAACAATCTTTAAAATGTTCTTAAATCAATTTTCTAGTGCCTCTAGGGCAATTCAGAAAGCTGATTTGAGGACCTTAATACTGATGAATGTGTTTGTTCTGGTGCACTCAGGGCAATTCAGAAAGCTGATTGAGGACCTTAATACTGATGAATGTGTTTGTTTTTTATAACTGTGTTTTTCTTTGTGCCTGCGTTTTGTATTTATATTTTGATATGTGTATTTTTGGTAATTTATGTATACTGAACAAAAATATAAATGCAACATGCATCAATTTCAAAGATTTTACTGAGTTACAGTTCATTTTAATTTTAATTTGATTTCACCTTTATTTAACCAGGTAGGCCAGTTGAGAACAAGTTCTCATTTACAACTGCGACCTGCCTAAGATAAAGCAAAGCATTGTGGAAAAAAACAACAACACAGAGTTACACATAAACAAACGTACAGTCAATAACACAAAATAAAATAAAAATAGAAAAATCTATGTACAGTGTGTGCAAATGTAGAAGAGTAGGGAGGTAAAGGCAATAAATAGGCCCTAGAGGCAAAAAATAATGACAATTTATCATTAATATTGGACTGAAATATGTGCAGATGATAATGTGCAAGTAGAGATACTGGGGTGCAAAAGAGCAAGAGGGTAAGTAATAATATGGGGATAAGGTGGTAGGGTGTGCTATTTACAGATTGGCTGTGTACAGGTACAAGCTGTTCAGACAGCTGATGAATAAAATTATAGAGGGAGATACAAGTCTCCAGTCTTTTTTCAATTTGTTCCAGAAAATCAGTCAATTTAAATACATTCATTGAGCTCTAATCTATAGATTCCACATGACTGGGAATAGAGATATGCATCTGATCAGAAAACCAGTCAGTATCTGGTGTGACCACCATTTGCTTCATACAGCACGACACATCTCCTTTGCATAGAGTTGATCAGGCTGTTGATTGTGGCCTGTAGAATGTTGACCTACTCCTCTTCAATGACTGTGCAAAGTTGCTGGATATTGGCGGGAACTGGAACACGCTGCCGTACACATCGATCCAGAGCATCCCAAACATGCTCATTTGGTGACATGTCTGGTGAGTATGCAGGCCATGGAAGAACTGGCACATTCTCATCTGCCGGGAATTCTGTACAGATCCTTACGACATGGGGCCGTGCATTACCATGCTGATGAATGGCACGACAATGGGCCTCAGGATCTCGTCACGGTATCTTTGTGCATTCAAATTTCCATCGATAAAATTAAACTGTGTTCATTGCCCATAGCTTATGCCTGCCCATACAATAAGTCCACTGCCACCATGGGGGACTCAGTTTATAACGTTGACGGCTGCCATCTGCCAGGTACAGTTGAAACGAGGATTAATCTGTGAAGAGCACACTTCTATGTTCTTTATTTAACCTTTATTTAACTAGGCAAGTCAGTTAAAAACTCATTCTTATTTACAACTACGGCCTAGGGACAGTGGGTTCACTGTGTTGTTCAGGGACAGAATGACAGATTTTTACCTTGTCAGCTCAGAGATTTGATCTAGCAACCTTTCAGTTACTGGCCCAACACTAACCACTGCTGCCCCCCACTTCTCCAGCGTGCCAGTGGCCATTGAAGGTGAGCATTTGTCCACTGAAGTTGGCGACGACACCGAACTGCAGTCAGGTCAAGACCCGAGTGTGGTTGATGAGCTTCCCTCAGATGGTTTCTGACAGTTTGTGCAGAAATGATTCAGCTGTTCAAATCCACATTTAATTATCTGGCAACAGCTCTGGTGGACATTCTATAGCTCAGCTCTAGTACTCTAAAATTATGCAATATAATTTTTTGGGGTCCATAACCTACACACAATGACAAAGAAAACTGGTTTTTAGAAATGTTAGCACATTTATTTTAAAAATACCTCAAGTCATCCTTGATATTTCTACAACTTGATTGGTAAATTCAATTGATTGGACATGATTTGGAAAGACACATACCTGTTTATATAAGGTCCCACAGTTGACAGTGCATGTCAGAGCAAAACCCAAGCCATGAGGTTGACAGGATTGTGTCGAGGCACAGTTTTTTCACCTTTAGTTCTAGGGAAGGGTACCAAAACATGTCTGCAGCATTGAAGATCCCCAAGAACACAGTGGCCTCCATCATTCTTAAATGGACGAAGTTAGGAACCACCAAGACTCTTCCTAGCGCTGGCCGCCCGGCCAAGCTGAGCAATCGGAGGAGAAGGGCCTAGGTCAGGGAGGTTACCAAGAAGCTGATGGTCACTCTGACAGAGCTCTTGAGTTCCTCTGTGGAGATGGGAGAACCTTACAGAATGACAACCATCTCTGCAGCATACCACCAATTAGGCCAGACGGAAGCCACTCCTCAGTAAAAGGCACGACAGCCCACTTGGAATTTGCCAAAAGACACATAAACACTCTCAGACCATGAGAAACAAGATTGGCTGGACTGATGAAACCAAGACTGAACTCTTTGGCCTGAATACCGAGTGGTGCAGCGGTCTAAGGCACTGCAACTCAGTGCTAGAGGCATCACTACAGACCCTGGATCGATTCCAGGCTGTATCACAACCGGCCGTGATTGGGAGTCCCATAGGGTGGCGCACATTTGGCCCAGCATCGTCTGGGTTAGGGTTTGGCTGGGATAGGCCATCATTGTTCATAAGAATTTGTTCTTACCTGACTTGCCTAGTTAAATCAAATATAATGAAAGTCTTATCTGGAGGAAACTTGAGCAATCCCTACGGTGAAGCATGGTGTTGGCAGCATCATGCTGTGGAGATGTTTTTCAGGGACTGGGAGACTAGTCAGGATCGAGGCAAAGATGAACGGAGCAAAGGACAGAGAGATCCTTGATTTAAACCTGCTCCTGAGCGCTCAGGATCTCAGACTGGGGCGACAGTTCACCTAAGCACACAGCCAAGACAGCACAGGAATGTTGAACCCGATCTAACATCTCTGGATATAGGTGTGCCAAGCTTGTCACGTTATACCCAAGAAGACTTAATGCGGTAATTGCTGCCAAAGTTGCTTCAACAAAGTACTAAGTGGTTTGAATACTTATGTAAATGTGATATTTCAGTTTTCATTTTTTATAAGTTATCAAAAATGTCTCGACCTGTTTTGGATTTGTCATTATGGGGTATTGTGTGTAGATTAGAATAAGGCTGTAACTTAACAAAATGTGGATAAAGTCAAGGGGTCTGAATGCTTTCTGAAGGCACTGTAGAGTAAGCATTGGGGTGGCAGGGTAGCCTAGTGGTTTGAGCTTTGTGCTTGTAACTGAGGTTGCAAGTTCAACTCCCCAAGCTGACATGGTGCGAATCTGTTGTTCTGCCCCTGAACAAGGCAGTTAACCCAGTGTTCCTAGGCCTACATTGAAAATAAGAATTTGTTCTTAACTGACTTGCCTAGTTAAATAAAGGTCAAACAAAAAAAGTGTGTGAAAGTTGCCGTGCGTTTGGACAATTAATAGACACTTCAGTAGATAAAACCTAATAAAAACATCTGTCTTGTCCAGGACCAGAGTTTATGCAGACCAGTGCACCATAGCCAATCACAGCTACAGCAGGCCTATATATGCCAATATGCAAATTCATTTCTAGTTCAAACACCCATGACAAGGAAGGCTCTCTCCCTCAGTTATGCACATCAACAACAAGAAGATCAACAACTTATGCTAGGCAGAGCGAGATGAACTGAAATCTATCAAGGGAACGTTAGATAAACCCTCTCAAACGTATTCAGCTTGTTGGCTGTCATATTTGCACTGATAAAAGATGGGGAATATTAGACTGCTCGTACATCTTGCCTGCCAATGCATGATTGTTCCAACCCACGTTTTGACAACTGAATGGGAACTTCCCTGACTGCCCACCCATTTGATCGATGCTAAAATACATTTGATTGACACCTAAGGGTGCGGTCGTAATTCAGAGTGTGATCAGATTGTCTGTTCGTAAATTCAGAGAGCCCACTGCACTGCCCTATTGACACTGGACGTTCTGACCAAGGAGCAGGGTTGATCGGACTGTTCCTCATAATGGCTGTCAAGCACCCAAGATGGCGCCGACAGAGAGGGCTGCCTCACTTATAGTTCTTTGGAAACGTTGCAGCATTTTGTTTGTTAATGTATTATTTCTTACATTGTTAGCCCAGAAAATTGTATGTATTATTACATACAGCCGTGGAGAACTATTGGGTATCAAAGCGGAGGTAACTCACCAGCATTACGACCAGGAATACAACTTTCCCAAAGTGGATCCTTTTTCGCACTACCCAGGGCAATTGAACTGATTCCAGAGGCTGACCAAAAACAACGCCGGCGGAGAAGAGGTAGTCGGAGCGATCTTCTAGACAGACTTAGGAGACACACTACCCACGTACATCAGCTGATACCTCAAAGTGATGTACAGAAACCCAGCCTAAAACCCCAAACAGCAAGCAATGCAGGTGTTGAAGCACGTTGGTTAGGAAAAACTCCCTAGAAAGGCCAAAACCTAGGAAGAAACCTAGAGAGGAAACAGGCTATGAGGGGTGGCCAGTCCTCTTCTGGCTGTGCCGGGTGGAGATTATAACATGGCCAAGATAACACATGGCCAAGATAACACAACGTGCCATTAGAACACAGGAGTGATGGTTGCAGATAATGGGCCTCTGTACACCTATGTATATATTACATAATAAATCAGCCGTTTCCACCTACAATAGTCATTTACAACATTAACAATGTCTACACTGTGTTTCTGAACAATTTTATGTTATTTTAATGTGTAAAAAATGTGATTTTCTTTCAAAAACAACGACATTTCTAAGTGACCCCGAACAGTAGTGTGCATAAATAGATACGCTAGCCAATTAGCCACATTATAACTGAATTGTGATAATTGCCTTTTTAAAATATATATTTATATTTATTTATTTATTTTTTAAATATATTTTCCTTTATTATTTTCCCCTGCCTACCACCCATTTCTTAATCAGAATGCACTAATGGACAACAATACTTAGGCTTCTACTTCCAGCTTTTACATCCTATATACATTTTAAGGAAACAGTATTATTTACATTAGTTATATTTGGTTTGTTTTTACTCCCAGCGTTCAGCTACCCTAAACCCCTCCCATCTATCTCTGAAGACCACTCCGTTTTCATTTCTAGCTGCCATATATTTGTCCACTGTGCTGTGATGTTTCACAAAAGTTCTGAACATTTCAATTCTCTTACACGGAACCCAAATTAGCTGCTCACGTACGCCATCGTGTGATATCGTGCATAGCATACATTTATTTTTTCCCCCTACACCAAACGCAATCACGACACGCAGGTTAAAATATCTAAACAAACCCCAAACCAATGACATTAATTTGGGGACAGGTCGAAAAGTATTAAACATGTAGGGCAATTTAGCAAGTTAGCTTGCACTTGCTAGCTAATTTGTCCTATTTAGCTAGCTTGCTGTTGCTAGCTAATCTGTCCTATTTAGCTAGCTTGCTGTTGCTAGCTAATTTGTCCTGGATATAAACATTGAGTTGTTATTTTACCTGAAATGAACAAGGTCCTCTACTCCGACAATTAATCCACGCATAAAACAGTCAACCAAATCATTTCTAGTCATCTCTCCTCCTTCCAGGCTTTTTCATTTTTGAACTTATATGGTGATTGACATCTACACTTTCATAGTATTACCACGACAACAGGCAAAACAGTTCGTCTTTCAATCACCCACGTGGGTATAACCAATGAGGAGATGGCACGTGGGTACCTGCTTCTATAAACCAATAAGGAGATGGGAGAGGCTGGACTTGCAGTGCGATCTGCATCAGACATAGGAATGACTTCTACTTTAGCCCTTGGCAACTCAGACACTCGTTGGCGCGTGTAAGCAGTGTGGGTAAGAGCGTGTTGTTCAAATGCACATGTTGCTTTATATATCTTCTCAAAGAAACTACTGGTAGAAACTACTGGCATCATATTTCTGTCATGCTGCTTTGTTGACAACTCACTATACTTCGCTCCCCGGGTATTCAGCCAATCAGTGGCCACCACTGTGTCGTATTGCTTATAACATGGTTGAGTTTCAGAGATAGAATGTTAGTCTCATGTTGTGTTCTTCCGTTAGCCCAGGGTTTTGGAACACAAGTGTGAATCTTTAGCCCAGGTTTAACAAATGCCCTTGGCTAAGACACAAATTACAGCCCACACACACTAGCCATTCCCTTTTCTTCTCACTCTCTTCATCTCACATTCCTTCTCAATCTGTTATGTTATGCTTTCATTCTCCTCCCTCTCTTTCTCTCATCTCTCTCTCTTTCTCTCTCATCCCTCCATTTCGCTCTCCCTTCCCTCTCCTCTCTCTCTCGCTCTCCATGGTACCAGGTGGGGCTTTAATTCAGGTGTGAGGGATGACAGGACCAACACACTGAGCCATGAGGGGATCAGAAGGGGAATCTAACACCTAACCCTTTTCTCATTCTGGTTCATAGAAAAATGCTGCTTTCATTCTTCGGAATCTGTCAATTGAGTAAATGGTCACGCTTAACAGATACAGTCACTTCTTTGGCAGCAGACAAGTAGTGGTTTGAAATTGCGTTTTCATATTTGTTGTACAATAGACAATAAAGTAGCATTTAAAATGGCATACACATGTTCTATTGTTCTAGTCTAGAACATTTAGATCAGTGTTTCTCAACTGGTTTTGCTTCAGGACACAAATTGAACCAGGTTGTCTCATTCACAATCCAATATTCGAGTATCATTTTTTGGGGCCAAAATGCAATCTGGAAAACCATGTTTAACGCTATATTGATAGTAAATGTAATGATAGTATGTAAACAAGGGAACAATAGTCCCACCTTTTTCATTGTCAATAATAACATTTTTCCCATATTTCTGATGAAAAATGTTAAGCTCACTGGTTTGAGACCACAAAATCAACCAATTCCGCTAAATAGCGCTGCTAATAACTCTATATTGAAAATACTGTGATTGAAGAAAAATAGTTCAGATGTTAAATTATTTTAAAAATATATATAGGTTCATTATCAATTCTACACACTTTTTAATTTTATTTTTCATAAAACATTTAAAAATATGTATTATTTCATTTTTTAAACGTACTCATACACTTGCAACCCATTCAAAACCTCCCGAAGAAGGCCTCATTGTTTCTAATCTCAGACAACCCTTGACCTTTACATCCTCTCAGACAGACTTCATTTTGGAAGTTTTCATAACCTTTGACCTTATTGATACACTCCTAACATTTTCTTCTTCTCTCATCTTTCCCATCTCTCTCCCTCCATCCTCCCCCTCTCTCCTTTTCTGTCCCTGTGGTGCAGTAGATATAACAGATTGCCTGTATCCTCCATCTGATTTAATCCTACTGAAGAATGTGAACTACTGGGGATCTCTGTCACCCCTGCGCTCTGTCTACTGCTATCGATCCCTGCCTCCCTCTACTGTCTCCCTCTTTCTATCTTTCTGTCTTTTTTGGGCTGTCTCCATTTTATGTTCTCACCATCTCTCTATCTATTGTTAGATGACTTATTAGCTGTCTGGTGTCTCCTTTCCCCTCCCTGTCTCTCTCGTTCTCTCGTTAGTTGACTTAAACTGTCTAATATCTCCCCTGAGTTCAGCTGAATTGTTGAACCTTGTCTTTAAACCCTCTGTAGAGAGGAGGGGTTTTCCTAAACAGGGGCACCGAGGAATTGATTCCCAAAGTGAACTTAGTTCCAGGTTAGGACCTGAGAGTGCAAAGTAACTGAAATCCATGACTCTGAACATCCACCGGGGAAATATTGAGAGACCCACTTAATGTAGAGATGAGAGAAACATTGTAATCACAAACTTAACAAAATAAACAACATATGGCAGTCATTTTTTCACACAACAGATGATGCTGCAGAGCAGATAAATGTGTGGAGTATATCATCATCATCATCATCCTATGACTAACTGAGCCAATCATCAATAATAATTACCTCATGACTGGTCCATTTAGCCCAGGCAATCAGGTCTTAAT
Organism: Oncorhynchus gorbuscha; assembly: GCF_021184085.1. Lineage (NCBI taxonomy): Eukaryota > Metazoa > Chordata > Actinopteri > Salmoniformes > Salmonidae > Oncorhynchus > Oncorhynchus gorbuscha. The sequence continues at coordinate 94,345,479 of NC_060173.1, forward strand.
TTAATTGCTACATGTTTAATTAGCGCTATCCTTTCTAATTACCATCAGGCTGTAACCACAGATAGCCTCTTCTCCTCTCTACCCAGTACCTAGACTAGCCTCACCATCAGTTTTAACTGACACTTCACTGACCGATGGCAATAGCTACTGACGGTGGCTTCCTCTCTGCCGCTATGTCTCTTAACCTCCCTGGGCTTCTTGTGTATTCCTTACACACACACATGCATGCACACTCACTCACTCGCTCACTGACACACACACACACACACACACACACACACACACACACACACACACACACACACACACACACACACACACACACACACACACACACACACACACACACACACACACACACACACACACACACACACACACACACACACACACACACACACACACACACACACACACACACACACACACACACACACAGGGAGCAGTCTTAGGGAGAACAAAGCATTGTGGCCTGTCAGTAGAGAGGCTCTCAGGGTTCAGCTGTATTCCCCTCAGCCAATCAATTAGCCAGATCAGAGAGCCTTCATCCTGCCCAGGGGGGAGAGGTGGAGGGGGAAGAGAGAAGAGAAGAAGTGTGGATGTTGGAAGGATGGTGGGATGCTGACAGGGTGAGAGAGCCGAGGCGCCCTGCTCACAAACGAAACACAGAAGGGAAATAAAGAAAGAGATACTTATATTGGGATGAAGGACAGAATGAAGACAAGCAGAGCCGATGGTAACGTCTGTGAATGTTTTCTTTTCTTAGACAGAACCAGACTTCACAGGTTACCATTTAGAGAGGATGGATGTGGTATAACGCTACATCCTGTTAATGTAATCGACTGGGTCGAACCCGGTTCTGCTTTGCTCTCTTGCAGTGTAACTGACACTCCAGATGCTGTTTCCCTGTTGGTGGCATAGAGTGAGCTCTGATTGGCTTAAAGTGTGCACCGGTTTCTTGCTGACTTCCTATCACCATGACCCCTGGGTGAACCCGCTGTTCATCATTTGCATACGACACTGAACTGACAGCTCATCAGCTTACAGGGTTCATACAATTTTCCTCTCTCGTTCTCTCTTGCTTTCTCTCTCCTCCTCTTTCTCACCATCTCTCCTTCTCTCCATCTACCTCTTTCTCTCTCCCTGACTCTCTCTGCTTCTCTCTCTCCCCATGTCTTTCTTCCTTTCTCCCCCTCTCCCCTCTTTCCCATGTCTGATGAGTCTCCCTCCAAGGACTGTGGTGAGTGACGGCTGGGAATTAGCGATGTGTAAACACTCACGCATCCATTTGCATCCCATCAGCAGGCCGTCAGCACTCACACACCTCCTCTCTCATTGCACACCTTTTCTGCTGCTTCCTGCGCTTTTCTGTTTGTAGGGTTTTCTGCTTTCAGGAAGAGGGGAGAGAAGGGGGTGCACGTCTAACTGGCTGAGTTAAGGTCACCTTCAGAAAACTGCCATCAGTGGGAGAGGAGAGGGGCATCTGTAAGAAACAGTTACATTTGATACCAAATAATGTCTCTGCAAAATATACTTCGAGAAGATCATACGATACAGACACAGTTATATAGTATGTGATAGACGAGAGCGTCCATGCTACCAAGTAATCATAGGAGGGGAACTCAGTCAACAGCTTCTTATTGATCTTCAGACATTGTGCTCTGCGCACATATTGATTATCCTTCAGGAGACTCTCCGTATTATGCCTGCAAACGTCAAATCTATAGGTACACTACAGTATCAAAAGTATGTGGACACCTGCTCGTCGCACATCTCATTCCAAAATCTTGGACATTAATATGGAGTTGGTACCCTTTTTGCTGCTATAACATTTATGTGGGTACTTGCTTTCACTCAGCCACATGAGCATTAGTGTGGTCGGAAACTGATGTTGGGCGATTAGGCCTTGCTCGCAGTCCAATTCATCCCAAAGCTGTTCGGGTGGTCAAGGTCAGGGCTCTGTGCAGGCCAGTCAAGTTCTTCCACACTAATCTCATCAAACAATATCTGTACAAACCTCACTTTGTGCACAGGGGCATTGTCATGTAGAAACAGGAAAGGGCCTTCCACAAACTGTTTGAAGCACAGAAGTTGGAAGAACAGAATCGTCTAGAATGTCATTGTGTATTGGCGCCCCCGCCCCCCCTTGGGTTGTGCCGTGGCGGAGATCTTTTTGGGCTATACCCAGCCTTGTCTCAGGATGGTAAGTTGGTGGTTGAAGATATCCCTCTAGTGGTGTGGGGGCTGTGCTGGGGTTATATCCTTCCTGTTTGGCCCTGTCCGGGGGTGTCCTCGGATGGGGCCACAGTGTCTCCTGACCCCTCCTGTCTCAGCCTCCAGTATTTGTGCTGCAGTAGTTTATGTGTTGGGGGGCTAGGGTCAGTTTGTTATATCTGGAGTACTTCTCCTGTCCTATTCGCTGTCCTGTGTGAATTTAAGTGTGCTCTCTCTAATTATCTCTTTCTTTCTCTCTCTCTCTCGGAGGACCTGAGCCCTAGGACCATGCCTCAGGACTACCTGACATGATGACTCCTTGCTGTCCCCAGTCCACCTGGCCATGCTGCTGCTCCAGTTTCAACTGTTCTGCCTTATTATTATTGGATCATGCTGGTCATTTATGAACATTTGAACATAATGGCCATGTTCTGTTATAATCTCCACCCGGCACAGCCAGAAGAGGACTGGCCACCCCACATAGCCTGGTTCCTCTCTAGGTTTCTTCCTAGGTTTTGGCCTTTCTAGGGAGTTTTTTCTAGCCACCATGCTTCTACACCTGCATTGCTTGCTGTTTGGGGTTTTAGGCTGGGTTTCTGTACAGCACTTTGAGATATCAGCTGATGTACGAAGGGCTATATAAATACATTTGATTTGATTTGATTTTTGATTTATTGTAGCGTTAAGATTTCCCTTCGCTGGAAGTAAGGAGCCTAACCCGCACCATGAAAAACAGCCCCAAACCATTATTCCTCCTCCACCAAACTTTACAGTTGGCAGTGGCACTATGCATTTGGGCAAGTAGCGTTCTCCTGACATGCAGCCATACCCGGATTCGTCCGTTGGACTGCCAGATGGAAACCCATTTCATGAAGCTCCTGAAGAACAGTTCTTGTGCTGACATTTCTTCCAGAGGCAGTTACAGTTGACCGCGGCAGCTCTAGCAGGGCAGAAATTTGACAAACTGACTTGTTGGAAAGGTGGCATTCTATGACGGTGCCACGTTGAAAGTCACTGAGCTCTTCAGCAAGGCCATTCTAATGCCAATGTTTCTCTATGGAGATCGCATGGCTGTGTGCTCGATTTCATACACCTGTCAGCAACAGGTGTGGCTGAAATGGCCAAATCCACTCATTTGAAGGGGTCCACATACTTTTGTATGTATAGTGTATGTTTTAACCTAGAAAACGTGCACAATATGTCACTACATAAGGCCTGCAGTTAAATGTTATTTCCTCTTCAATACCATCTATACTATCAGCTCAAACATGAATACAAAGGAAAGTAGTACCTATTTCACTGTGTAACTGTAAAATCATTAACATTATTGGTTCCAACACGGCCGTCTCTATGGAACTCAGCTCCTTCTGATTACACTACAAAGCATCAACATTACGCATCACGTCCATCCGTTTCCAACATGGGAGATTTAATCCCTGGCTTTAAAAGACATAGGAGCGTAAAATATGCATGTCTAATTGTCCGGATGACTTCAGTTCTAATTTCTTTTTCCATTGTTCTTGTTTTGTTGTGGCTCTATGGCGCACGGCGTCGGTGGGGCTGTAGCCGTGCGTGAGAGGAGAACACACAGCGCTCGGCTTTATAGGGTCATTATCTCCTCTCTGGTAATAAGGAACAAACCATCGCTCTCTCCAGCCATGACATGAATGTCTAAACAAGCATTAATTAACACACGCAAGCACACACACACACACACACACATTTCTCACACATAATTTTTGTCTCTCCTTCCCTTCTTTTCTCACTCTCTCGCTCCCTCTCTCCCTCCCTTCCTCCTTCTTTATGAGAATATATATATTTCCTATGAATTAATGGGGCCAGAATTAGAGGTCTTTTGTTCCTAATTATTTTGTCTGACTTTTTTATCTCTACCTAGCCATGTGTGAGGCAGTAAAACACAATGGAAATCACTACAGTATACGAGACAGAAAATATGCAGTGATGGCCTGCTATTTTACTTAGCAGAAGATAACCATATTGCCTATACAAATTATAGCTTTAGCCTTTTAAAATGCATTAAAATGGTCACTGAGCATTATTCATGAAACTGAGGAGGCTCTAGTCTCACCAGTCTGAATCCTGTCCTCCCACTTTTCAAGGACTGAATCCTTTCCTACAGTTTTCCGTGGGCAGGAACAAGTTGTATTACGTGACAACAAGGCTACAACATAACTAATGCTGTACACACCTTTTCTATTCACATATTGTCTATACAAACCATTCACATTATATTCCAGGCTCTTGTGCGGAAGCTAATTTCCTGCAATTCTATCCGCTTTGCCATGGGGTTTTGTACTGCTTATTTCTTTCAATTTTGTATTTTACCCCCTTCCCCAATTTCGATCTTGTCTCATCGCTGCAACTCCCCAACAGGCTTGGGGGGTGAACAGTCAAGTCATGCGTCCTCCTAAACATGACTCGCCTAACCACGCTTCTTAACACCCGCCTGTTTAACCCGGAAGCCAGCCGCACCAACTTGTTGGAGGAAACGCCGTTCAACTGACGACCAGGTCAGCCTGCAGGCGTCCAGCCCGCCACAAAGAGTCGATAGTGCGCGATGAGCCAAGTAAAGCACCCCCCGGCCAAATCGTTCCGTAACCCGGACGATGCTGGGCCAATTGTTGTTGTGAAACAACTGAGTCTGTAGTGACGTCTCTAGCACTGCGATGCAGTGCCTTAGACCGCTGCACCACTCGGGTGGCTGTACTGCTTATTTAAATACTGCTTTTTTGACATGGCTCATTCTAATATCTTTACAACATTGCATTTTAGTTACAATGTTTATAAACACTGCATATTTATTTATATTATTTATAGACTCTTGACATGGCTCACTCTAATATATCTACTGCTGTACATATACTTCTTAGTATATCTTGTGTAAATCTATCCGGTGTAGATACGTGTAGATTGCATTTGGATTACTGTTACAGTGCTATTTGGGTTGTTAATAGGATTAGTTCCGACATTTCTTGATTTATGTTATGATTATTTGTGTTTGACATTTTACTGCATGTTAGGAGCTACTAACATATGCATTTCACTGCTGCACCTGCTATAAACATCTGCAAAACTGTGTACGCAATAAACCAATAAACTTTTATCTGATTTGATTTGATTGAACTGCAATGCTGCATACATACACAAATGTCATACATCACCAAACACTTTGTGTCACATCAGTGTCAGCACACACATACACACACACACACACACACACACACACACACACACACACACACACACACACACACACACACACACACACACACACACACACACACACACACACACACACACACACACACACACACACACACACACACACACACACACACACACACACACACACACACACACACACTGGTCCTTTTGAGCAGTCATCAGGTCCACCTAGTCTTGTCACAGGGAACCCACTCTGCATGGTGGTTTTACAATGTTCTGATCCTGTGATCAGATATCAGTACAACAGTGACAGTCCCAGGGTAAACACTGTCACAACGCTGTCACACACTACCGGTTACACAGAGGTCAGCCCGTCACAGCTCAGTACACATGTACACATGCTCAGACAGCATCTGTTTCTGTAGTTTGCAAAGATCTGTCTCTCTCACTGACGATCTATCAGACAGAGTAGTGTGGTGACAGAGACTCAGAGACAGAACTCACTGACTGTATTATAGTGAAGTGGAGAGCTCTACTGAGTCTGTTGAAGAGTTGGGTGAATGCAAGGACTGGGGGGGTGAGTTGATTGCACATGTTCGATATAGGGAAAATAAAGGAGGACTGTTTAGAGATGCTACTGTGGCATAATCAGTAATAGTATAGTGACTGTGGAGCAGCAGTCAGAGCTTGAACCACCTACCCATATAAGTTCACTACCTCATGTGCCATAAATGTTTATTCTTCCTGGCAGAGGTTGAGTAGTCTTATATCACTAGTATAGGCCTAAGCTCATGTACTGTATCTCTCAGCATAGAAGGCTCTCCCTTGCCCTCCCTTCAGCAAATCAGAACATGACTCCATCATCCTGCTTCCTGTTTACAAGCAAAAACTCAAACAGGAAGTACCAATGACACTTTCAGTACGGAAGTGGTCCGACGAAGTGGACTACAAGACTACAAGACTGCTTCGCAAGTACAGACTGGAGTATGTTCAGGGAATATTACAATAAAATTGAGGAGTTTACCACATCAGTCATGGCTTCATCAATAAGTGCATCAATGACATCATCCCCACATTGATCGTATGTATGTAGCCTAACCAAAATCCATGGATTCCAAGCAATATCCACACTGGGCTCTATGCTAGAGCTAGAGATTTCAAGGAACAGAACATGGACGCTTACAAGAAAGTCTGCTACAACTAAGCGTTTACAAGAAAGCTCGCTACGACCACCAACGAGTCATCAAACATGGAAAAGGTAAATATAGGACTAAGATAGAGTCCTACTATGCCGGCTCAGACACTTGTCAGATGTGGCAGTGTTTGCAAACTATTACGGATTACAAAGGAAAACCCAACCGTAATTTGCCCAGAGATGCAAGCCTCCTAGACAAATGCTTGTTTCGAGGCAAACAACATTGAGCTTGGCATGAGAGCCACTGCTGTCCTAAAAGACTGTGTGATCTCGCTCTCTGTAGCCGATGTGAGTAACACTTTTAAACAGGTTAACATTCGCAGGGCTGCTGGGCCAGACGGAATACCAGAGTGCATGTGCAGACCAGCTGGCAAGTGTTTTTACTGACATTTTCAACATTTCCTTATCCCAGTCTGTAATCCCAACATGTTTCAAAGCAGACCACCATTGTCCCTGTTAAAAGAATACAAAGGAAACCTGACTTAACAACTATCATCCCGTAGCACTTACATCTGTAACCATAAAATGCTTTGAAAGGCTGGTCATGGCACATATCAACACCATTATCCCAGACACCCTGGACCCACTCCAATTTGCATTCCCCCCAAGAAATCCACAGACGATGCAATCTCTATTGCACTCCACATTTCTCGCTTACACCTGGAGAAGAGGAATACCTATGTGAGAAGGCTGTTCATTGACTACAGCTCAGCGTTCAATACCATAGTCCCCTCCAAACTCATCACCAAGCTTGTGACCCTGGGACTGAATACCACTCTCTGCAACTGGATCCTGGACTTTCTGACGGGCTGCCCCCAGGTGGTGAGGGTAATAACACAACTGCCACACTGACCCTCAACACGGGAGCACCTCAGGGGTGTGTGCTTAGTACCCTTCTGTATTCCCTGTTCACCCATGACTGTGTGGCCACGCACGACTTCAACACCATCATCAAGTTTACTGACGACACACCAGTGGTAGGCCTGATCACCAATGATGATGAGACAGCCTACAGGGAGGAGGTCAGAGACTTGGCATTGTGGTGTCAGGTCAACAACCTCTCCCTCAAAGTTGACAGGGCTGTAGTGGAGCGGGTCGAGAGCTTAAAGTTCCTCGATGTCCACATCACTAAGGATTTAATATGATCCTATCACACCGGCACAGTCATGAAGAAGGCGCGACAGGAGGTTGGAGGTTGAAAAGATTTGGCATGGCCCCTCAGATCCTCAAAATGTTCTACAACTGCACCATTGAAAGTGTCTTGGCTGGCTGGTATCACCGTTTGTTATGGCAACTGCACCACCCTCGATCGCTACAGAGGGTGGTGCGGACGTACATCACTGGGTAGTACATCACCAGTACATCACTGGGGCATAACTCCCTGGAAGGCCCGGAATATTGTCTCCAGCCACCGAAGCTATAGACTGTTTTCTCTGCTACCATACTGCAAGCAGTACCAGAGCGCCAAGTCTGGGACCAAAAGTTACCTGAACAGCTTCTACCCCCCAGCCATAAGATTCCTAAATTTGGTATGTTACAGCCTCGTTCTAAAATAGATTAAAAATAGTTTTTCAACTCATTAATCTACTCAAAAAAACGTTTTTTTATAATTTTTTGCAAATTGATAATAAAAAAAGCAGAAATATGACATTTACATAAGTATTCCAAGTATTTACTTTGTTGAAGCACCTTGCGCAGTGATTACAGACTTGAGTCTTCTTGGGTATGACGTTACAAGCTTGGCACACCTGTATTTGGGGAATTTCGCCCATTCTTCTCTGCAGATTCAAGCTCTGTCAGGGTGGATGGGGATCGTCGCTGCGCAGAAATGTTCAGGTCTCTCTAGAGATGTTCATTCGGGTTCAAGTCCGGGTTCTGTCTGGGCCACTGAAGGGCATTCAGAGACTTGTCCCGAAGCCACTCCTGCGTTGTTTTGGCTGTGTGCTTAGGGTTGTTATCCTGTTGGAAGGTGAACCTTCGCCCCAGTCTGAGGTCCTGGGCGATCTGGAGCAGGTTTTCATCAAGAATCTCTCTGTCCTTTGCTACGTTCATCTCCTTTTATCCTGACTAGTCTCCCAGTCCCTGCCGCTGAAAAACATCCCCACAGCATGATGCTGCCACCACCATGCTTCACCGTAGGGATGGTGCCTGGTTTTCTCCAGATGTGGCACTTGGCATTTAGGCCAAAGAGTTGCATCTTGGTTTCATCAGAACAAAGACTCTTGTTTCTCATGGTCTGAGAGTCCTTTAGGTGCCTTTAGGCAAACTCCAAGCGGGCTGTCATGTGCATTTTACTGAGGAATGGCTTCCGTCTGGCCACTCTACCATATAGGCCTGATTGGCGAACTACTGCAGAGATTGTTGTTCTTCTGGAAGGTTCTCCCATCTCCACAGAGGCACTCTGGAGCTCTGTCAGAGTGACAATTGCATTCTTGGTCACCTCCCTGACCAATGCCCTTCTCCCCTGATTGCTCAGTTTGGCCGGGCGGCCAACTCTAGGAAGAGTCTTGGTGGCTCCAAACTTCTCTAATTTAATCATGGTGGAGGCCACTGTGTAATTGGGGACCGTCAATACTGCAGACATTTTTTGGTACCCTTCCACAGATCTGAGCCTTGACACAATCCTGTCTCAGAGCTCTTCAGACAATTCCTTCGACCTCATGGCTTGGTTTTCGCTCTGACATGCACTGTCAACTTAGTACCTTATATGACAGGTGTGTGCCTTTCCAAATAATGTCAAATCGATTGAATTTACCACATGTGGACTCCAATGAAGTGGTAGAAACATTTCAAGGATAATCAATTGAAATAGGATGCACCTGAGTTCAATTTTGTGTCTCCTAGCAAAGGGTTAGAATAGTTATTTACATAAGTTATTTCTGTTTTTATTTTTAATCCTTTTGCAAAAATTTCTAAAAACCTGTTTTCACTTCATCATTATTGGGTATTGTGAAGTGATTGTGAAGTGATACCCAATAACATCTTTTTAAACCCATTTTAGAATAAGGCTGTAACGTAATGTGGAAAAGGGGAAGGGGTCTGAATACTTTTCGAATGCTTCGAATGCTCTGTATTGTTAGCTTGAAATGTATCTCTTTGCTATTGCTTCCAGCTCACCGCTCACTGAGGGAAAATGCATGTGTTGCAACCTCCGTAATTGGCTTTTCACAATCTACAAGAAAATAACAAATCAATGGTGATGTACTGTAATTAGTACATCTGCCAGTCTATTAACAGCACTTAACTGTTTTAGTCATGGAGAAAGAACTAAGATGACCAGAGTTCCTGTGATCCCCTGTACTCTGTGTGCATGTTTGCATGGATGTGTGTGTTTATCTGTGTTTTGACGTGCATACTGTATGTGCGTATTGGTGCATTTATCAAGTTCTTCCACCTGCATTCTTGAACACTTTCCCTGTGTGTATGTGAGATAATGACTATAATTCTCTGCCATTTAATGTTAATAGTGCTCCATTTTAAACATGGTAAAGTGTATAAAGCTGCTAGATTGGGAAAGTGATTGCAGAGAAAGAGCATCCTCATCTATTCTAAGCATTCTGAAGACGCCATCTCTTTCTCTCAACAGATGGCTCACAACAGCTAGACCACACACACACACACACACACACATGCACACACACACACACTCTCTATCTTACACTTACAAACTGAATACCAATTTAGCATCTCCATCTGCTTTCTCTTCTCCCTCATACTTCCAATAACAGGCGCCGAGCGAGTGTGTGCCTGCGTGTGTGCGTGTATGAGTGTCTGTGTGACTGCATATGGGAGAAAGTGTGAGTGTGGAGAATCTCCCATCTTCACGCCATTTCAATTTGCCTCTTTTTTTCTCCAGTGAGCTGCATTGCTTTCACAGTGATTGCACAGCCCTCTATGATTGCAGAACATTTGTTATTTGTAATTCGGCATCCTGTTTTTGTGGCTGTGGGGCCATTAAGTGGAAAACTGAGGGACTGAGAGGCTGTTTGAAAAAGGTTGTTGGAGGACCTTCACTTCCTCTCTGTAGGGGGGTGAGAGACGAGGAGAACCGGGGAGAGATGGGAGGGGGGAATGCAGGAGGGGAGTAAAGGAGGGGGAATGCTTAGGAATACAGATGATGTGGTATTGGTGACAGAGAGAGGTGTGAGTGGAGGAGAGTAGGGGGAGAGGCTGTTTTTGTATGTTTATGTGCGTATGGGAGGGGGCATGACATTGCAAACTCAGAGATGTGATAATTTCTAGGAATTGTGTTAAGCATTTATGGGAAAAACTATATTTAAATTGAAAATTAAAGTCTGTGAATGATTTCAGAATGGGGAAAGGACATTATTATAAATCAGAGTAAGGTGAGCACTTGTCATACTGCTTGGCAAGATAGACTGATTAACAAAACCATTCTGATAGCTACACTACAACCAAACAAGAACAATATGGACAGAGATGTTGTCTTTTGGGGGCTAATGTTAAGATTATCAGAGTTTACCTTGCAGAACCCTGAGAAACCTTTACCTGATACAGTCAATTTACTCACAGTAAAAACATGTATTGTGATATGTCAAATCTTGAACAGTTTGTGCTACACCACAGAGGACACTAATTCAGCTATTTGAAAAGAGCTGCTTGTTGATTAATATTTGTTTTTGACCCAAGGTTTGATTTTGATTTCAGTCATATGTCTGACCCAATGCTTCGTGACAGAGGAGGTGAGACATATGCACGCCTGAATGGATGGAACCGAATTGCAATCAAGGTTCTTGATAAGTATCCAGAAGGGAATGTGTGGCTAGGACCTAATGGGTGGCGATGTCACACTACTCCAGGAGAGTGGCCAGTCTCCTATCACGTGACCAGTTTCACAGGAGCTGAAGGCATCATCAGCTCTCACTATAAAGCTGGAGCCCGGGAGCTTTACGGGAGAGGAGTTTACTCAACTCCACATTTACAAGAAGCTGCTCTCTATGCTGACGTCATTCAGTCAAACAAGACAGGGAAAACCTACAAAATTGTCCTGCAGAACTGGATCAACCCAAATGAAAGGAAGGTTACTGCCCGTGTAGATTACTTTCTGGGACTTTTGATGCCATGCAGAAGAAGATTATGTGTGTGTGTGTGTGTGTGGGGGGGGGGTAGTTTTCCCCCGGTGAATGTGTGCAGACCGCACCACCCTCTGGAGAGCCTTGCAGTGCAGTTTTCGTACCAGGCTGTGATACAGCCCGACAGGATGCTCTCAATTGTGCATCTGTAAAAGACAAGTTTGTGAGGGTTTTAGGTGACAAGCCAAATTTCTTCAGTCTCCTGAGGTTGAAGAGGCACTGTTGCGCCTTCTTCACCACACTGTCTGTGTGGGTGGACCATTTCAGTTTGTCTGTGATGTGTACGCTGAGGAACTTTCCACCTTCTCAATTGCTGAACTGAATGAAATGATTGGAATATAGCTCACATGTCCATACTTCCCTTGTTGTCTTAAGTACAGGTGTGTCAGTTGGGTATGGCAGTCACCATGCGCTAGCTCTAGATCAAAACATGTTCATAGACTGGCTTTAGGATAGCTTTTAGAAAGCCGAGACAGTGCCATTTTTCCCGTTTAGGCAGTGCGCTGATTGCTTGGAATTTGATGTTGGTATTTCAACTCGGCCTTATTGTAATCTGATAGCCAGAGGTCAATTGAATTGGGAATTGTGAGGTGGGGGAGCCCTCCTTTTGATGACCATTCAAAGCCAAAAGCTATTTTATTGCTATTAAAATCTAGGTTATGATAGCTGTAGGCATAATTGATATTTGATATATTACTGAACTGACACCACTGCTTAACTATGATAATGTAATTGGTTAGAGACACTCCTGGCCAAAAGCCTAGAGCTCACATCCAGCATCAGGAGCCTGGAGCTGACATCATCACCTCGCGTCAATAGCCTGAAGCTGACATCATCATCCCGCGTCAAGAGCCTGCAACTTACATCATCATCCCACATCAAGAGCCTGGAGCTAAGGGTGATTTGTCAGAAGAAATTCCTGTGAGATGGCAGAAAAGTAGATGGAGCTTGAATCAGTTGGCAGTGGAAATGAAGAATGGACTTTTGTTCAAAGAAATAGGAAAAAAAGCAAAGTAGGAAAGAAAATGGCTACTGTTTATTTGTATCTTGTTTTGGGGGATTATGTATGCCCGACTTGGTGAATCCATTGAAAACATCCAAAGTGGTGGAGAAAGCATTGGTTAGCCTTGTTCATATTTGTTTGTGTTTCTGATTATCAGGAACACACTCGATTTGGAGATTATGATGTGTTGTGATTTGCGCTACAGAGCAGGGCACCTATTAAAGGAGTCATTTCTGGGGTTAGGGGAAGAAGTTGACATTGATATACTAAAGGAAATTCCTGGAGTGGTTGATGTGGCAAGAAGGAGGGGAGTTCATCTTACCTTGTGTTTTTTTTACGTGGAGTCCCTCCCGACCAGAGTGAAGCTGGGATATGTGTATTATCCCGTCAGAGCTTTTGCATCTAGGCCTTTGCAGTGTAAGTGATGTAAAATATTTGAACATGTAGGAAGTGTCTGCAGACAGAAGGAGCCGAGATGTGGGACGTATGGGGAAAATCACTATGATGGAGACTGTATAGTCAAAGAGAGTGGCAAAGGAATAACGTTTTTTAACTGTGGTGGAGAACATGAGGAGACATCCTTGTAACTCCCAAACAGGGTGATAGAGATGGAGGTTGCCAAAATCAGGGAAGTTCAGTCCTATGTGGAGGCGGTAAACATTTTAGAAAGATCTGAAGGTCCGATGTTCGTGAATACCAGTAGATCTACACAGCAACATACACAGAGGCCTGAGTATCACCAGTAGGACCCAGGCATTCTTCATGTGAAGGAAGTGGACTTTGTGACATTTATAGCAATGGTGATATACAGAACTTAAAAAATAAAAGAAGTCAAGAAAGATTGACATCATTGTTTCTGCAGCAGACTCATTCTGCAATTAATCTGAGGAGCTACCTGGAGTCCTGCCTCGTGCGGTCCCACCCTCAGAGCCTGAGCAGGGGATTTGTGTTTTCGATTGACTGAAAGAGTTTATGCAGATTCATGTTAATGTTGCCTTCCTGATATGGAATTTACTATTTATTTTTTCAACCCCGTTCAGTTGGTGGTGACAACACACTTTTTGCATGTAAAAAGCTGATGTCATCACAGAGTTCCCTAGTCATTAGTAACACAGTCTAAGAGTGAATTTATTTAAGCTTATTAAAGTTCATTTCAGAACAGAAGAGACTGATTTTTCCCCCTCTGGCTGACATTTAAGATGTTAGAAGAGAGAGAAGAACAATTGAAAGAGGAAACCATTTCTCCAAATTTCAGGCTAAAACATTTTTAAAAAGAAAACACCATGTTTAACCATTCCTTAGAAATATAACAAGGCCTGTCTTGGCGTTAGGGCTCTGCGTCATATGAAGATGATAATATAACTGATGATAATATAACTACAGGCTGTGAACACAATATGCTCTAACAAATCCCCTGAAGAAAGAACACAAAACTCAAACAGGTGGAGGCTGGGATGGTGGTGGGAACTCAGAAACAGCGAGCATAGCGAGTAACAGCTAGTTACAGCATTACGGCAGCAAGAGACACCAACGCATGTGAGTGCGTGACATCCAGCATTCAGGAACCATGTGTGAAACTGGCCAACTTAAATAGACTGTATGTAATTAAAGTGTGAATCCAATTGGTGCAATATCAGATGATGCCGCCACACTGGCGTTTCCCTTCTGAACTGGCTACGCTTCCTGTCAAATAGATTAGTTATCGTGTCTATTGAGTGTTGAGTGAGTCTTCCTGTGTACACCGGACACCTGGGCTGAGGTCTTATTTATACTCTCCAGGTACAATCATTGATTTCTCTTTGTCTTTTGTCTCCAACTGTGAATCCACACCCATTTTGCTCCATACCAAGGTCTGATGGAGAACAGAGGGCTTTGTTTAGGCTGGCAGTGGGAAAACGGGGTCGCAGCGAGGTCAACTCCATGGAGGATCAAAGCCTGAGCTGTCTGTGTTTTCAGGCTCACGGGAGAACAGAGCCTTTCATCTCTAGGTTCTGGACAGAAGGGTGATGTGCTACTCACAGCCTTGATCGGTGTTTACTCTACCTCAAGGGCACCACAGGTACCCTGAAACACCGCCTTACACACACACACATAGAGAGAGAGAGGGTTTGAACAACGTAGAATTGGTTGCTGCTTCCAGCTCTGGGTATACTCATTGTGAGTATTTGGATTAGTTCTCAGCAAGCAAACAAGCAAGTGAAGCTGCAATGCAACTCTCTCAATACAGTACAATGCTGTCCTCTATGGTGTCTGCTCACAATACATTTAGTCATAAATCTATGCTCAAACAACAAGAATGTGTATCTAATGCGTCACGTCAGTGAGGAGAGATTGTCTAGTATTCTTCTGCATTATTCCTCATCCACTCCATTTCCTTTGTCTGAGAATGATCCACGAACATTTTAAATCATATAGATCTACATGAACAATGTTTACAGTCAGTGAAAGTCTCCCCATTATGAGAAGCTTTTTAAAGCTGTTTTTCAAGCTTTACAAAAGAGGCTTTAAAACACCAGTCACTTAGTGAAGCTGGAATGGAAATAAAAACAAGTAAATAAAAACAAGTAAATTCAAGTTCATGAATCAGACTCTCATTTGCTACCTTTCTCTCTCTCTCTCTCTCTCTCTCTCTCTCTCTCTCTCTCTCTCTCTCTCTCTCTCTCTCTCTCTCTCTCTCTCTCTCTCTCTTCTTTCACACACTCTCTCTCTCTTTCATTAATATAGTGTTTGCAGTCTGATGAGGAATACAATGACGTGCTCAGATGAAAGCCTCTCTCTCTCATTTCCTCACTCCATCTCTCTCTTTGAGGCAGACGTCTCAGTGAAGCTGATGTCTTTATTTCCTCACAACTGAGGATATGTGCTGACAAGTGCACCTCTAAGATTTCATACCAGGGGCTTGACGAGTCTCTTTCAGAAGGTTGTAGGCAACTCAAACCTCTATTTTACTTCAGTAGTTATTAGTGAGTGTCTTATTTTGTTCATGAGTTTGACACACACAGGTAAAATAAATAGAACTGTAATGATATAGAGCATTTTGAGGAGAACCTGAATGTCTTTGTTTTCAAAGCTGATGTATGGGTTGTCATTGACATTGACATGAAGTGTGTTTGTCTGAGATTGATGTTTGGGGGTGTGTACTATTTACCACATGAACAAAGCCATTCATCATGATCCTATCCTCCTGCAGATGTTCACATGTCACAATCACGGTTATGTGTATGAAAGAGAATGTGTGTGTGTGTGTGTGTGTGTGTGTGTGTGTGTGTGTGTGTGTGTGTGTGTGTGTGTGTGTGTGTGTGTGTGTGTGTGTGTGTGTGTGTGTGTGTGTGTGTGTGTGTGTGTGTGTGTGTGTGTGTGTGTGTGTGTGTGTGTGTGTGTGTGTGTGCTTGTGGGAAAATAGCGTGTGGTCTAAAAAACACAGATGTTTGTTGGACAGATAATCATACTGTAAAAAATTGTTTTCCTATCCTGCATTGGGGTATGAAATCAGAAGATGCCATTATAGCCACATCAACTCTGTATTAACTCAACAGAGCTTATACAGTACCAGTCAAAAGTTTGGACACACATACTCATTCAAAGGTTTTTCTTTATTTTTACTATTTTCACATTGTAGAATAATAGTGAAGACATCGGAACTATGAAATAACACATATGGAATCATGTAGTAAGGAATGTTTTTCCAACCATCTTGAAGGAGTTCCCACATATGCTGAGCACTTGGCTGATTTTCTTTCACTCTGCGGTCCAAATCATCCCAAGCCATCTCAATTGGGATGAGGTCGGAGGACTGTGAAGGCCAGGTCAACTGATGCAGCACTCCATCGCTCTCCTTCTTGGTCAAATAGCCCTTACACAGCCTGGAGGTGTGTTGGGTCATTGTCCTGTTGAAAAACAAATGATAGTCCCACTAAGTGCAAACCAGATGGGATGGCGTATCGCTGCAGAATGCTGTGGTAGCCATGCTGGTTAAGTGTGCCTTGAATTCTAAATAAATCACAGACAGTGTCACCAGTAAAGCACCATAACACCTCCTCCTCCATGAGTCATGGAGGGAAGCACACATGCGGAGATCATCCGTTCCCCTCCTCTGCATCTCACAAAGACACAGCAGTTAGAACCAAAAATCTCAAATTTGGACTCATCAAACCAAAGGACAGATTTCCACCGGTCTAATGTTCATTGCTTGTGTTTCTTGACCCAAGCAAGTCTCTTATTCTTATTGGTTTCCTTTAGTAGTGATTCACGCAGTCACTTCTGAACAGTTGATGTTGAGATGTCTGTTACTTGAACTCTGTGAAGCATTTATTTGGGCTGCAATCTGAGGTGCAGTTAACTCTTAATAATACATGTATCCTCTGCAACAGAGGTAACTCTGGGTCTTCCTTTCCTGTGGCAGTCCTCATGAGAGCTAATTTCATCATAGCTCTTGATGGTTTTTGCAACAGCACTTGAAGAAACTTTCAAAGTTCTTGACATTTTCCACATTAACTGACCATACCTTAAAGTAATGATGGACAGTCGTTTATCTTTGCTCTTTGCTCTTTGCTTATTTATCTCCATCTCTTCACTCAAAGACTCAATCATGGACACTCTTACTGACAGTTGTGGCTGCTTTGTGTGATCTATTGTTGTCTCTACCTTCTTGCTCTTTGTGCTGTTGTCTGTGCCCAATAATGTTTGCCCCATGTTTTGTGCTGCTACCATGCTGTTGTTATGTTGTGTTGCTACCATGCTGTGTTGTCATGTGTTGCTGCCTTGCGATGTTGTTGTCTTAGGTCTCTCTTTATGTAGTGTTGTGTTGTCTCGTTGTGATGTGTGTTTTGTCCTATATCTATATTGTATTTATTTTGAATTTTTTTATTCCAGGGCCCCGTCCCCACAGGAGGCCTTTTGCCTTTTGGTAGGCCATCATTGTAAATAAGAATTTGTTCTTAACTGTCTTGCCTAATTAAATAAAGGTTCAATAAAATAAAATACAATTTGAGCTGTTCTTGGCATAATATGGACCTGGTCTTTTACCAAATAGGGCTGTTTTCTGTATACCACCCTTTCCTTCTCGCTCTATATCTTCATCTCTATCACTCTCCTTCCATCATTTTATCTGTGTCACTTGGTCTCTCCACCCCGGTCTCTCTCTTTCCATGTTTATCTCTCTGTGTCGCTACTGTTTACACGCAGCCCTGGCTATGAGTCCTATCATGTCAAGTGTGTGTATGTTTATTCTCACTTATTGTGAAATGAAGTGATACATTATGCTTGTGCCGGTGGCTGATGGATCGCTGGTTGAGGTCCCCGTTGTTGCTTTTTACCTTGAGGGAGATCTGTCGACGAGCCCTTGAGCAGGGAGTTGACCCTGGTTGCTACTGTGTGTCGCTCTGGATGTGAGTCTGTTAGGTGACTTTTGTGATGTAGTTGTTGAGCGGCTTCACTGCAACTATATTCTATGTGTTAAACAGTAAAGAATAAAAACATAAAAAAATAAATAAAAGGTGATACATTATGTGATAAAGTCCTTTAATCAGCAGGTGAAAGTCTTCTGTTCCACTTTAAATCAACTATCTTTTAACGTTGTATAAATGTCCACTCCTCACTCTCTCCTCCCCTCTTAGTGCCTCTGTGTCCACCCTCTCCTCTCATCTCATGCGTTCCTCTCACCCTCTCCTCTTTTCTCCACACCCCTCTCACTCTCCATCTGTCTCTTCATATTGTTTTGATGTTCCTGTGGACCTGTAACCATATTCAAGCTTCGGCAGCCAAAACATACATTAGTCAGACTGGCAGTCTCTCCCTCCTCTCTCCCCCTGCATGGTTTCCACTCGATCAAGCCCATAAACTGGGTGTGAATCCCGCCAGGCACCCCCTGGCCCGGGACATATTGCCCCACCGACTGAGTCAGGCTTAATTAACTTTATTTACAGAGATCAGCGGTGGAGACCCACAGGGGGTAACCATGGAGATGCCATTGCACCCTCACCTCCTGTGTCAGCAGGGGAGGGGAGAGAGGTATAATGAGGTATAATGAGAGGAGAGGGAGGGAGGGAGGGATGGACAGTGGAAGAGAGGGAGACGGTGAAAGAGAGGGAGACGGTGGAGAGGAGAGGAGAGGAGAATGGAGTGAAGGGGATGAGAGGGGTGAGAGGATAGGTGTGCGCGTGTGTGTGTGTGTGTGTGTGTGTGTGTGTGTGTGTGTGTGTGTGTGTGTGTGTGTGTGTGTGTGTGTGTGTGTGTGTGTGTGTGTGTGTGTGTGTGTGTGTGTGTGTGTGTGTGTGTGTGTGTGTGTGTGTGTGTGTGTGTGTGTGTGTGTGTGTTGTGTGTGTGTGTGTGTGTGTGTGTCCAGCCATGCAGTATTCAGGCGGCGTGTTGGCGTCATGTCCAGGGGAAGAGCTGCCCAGAAGAGCTTTCCTGCTGATGTGATGTCAGATAGGCTTTTCTCCTGCAGCCTCAGTCTGTCTTCCCCTCTGTCTGACCAGTGAAAGAGAGTGAGAGGGGTGCAAATCCCTGACGGCTACTCAGCCTAGACCTAAAACCTATTCACCCATACCTCCTTCTCCCACCGTCCTCCCCCTCTCCCCTCTTCCCTTCTCTGAATACTCAGCTGGCCCGGCCTGTCTTCATAACAAGACATATTTAATATGATTTGGAAACCGTCCCTACACAATCCTACTACTCTAATAGATTTATTCTAACACATCTCATAAACACCAGACCTGCTCATTAGGAAGCAACAGTGTTTGCAGTAATAGAATTCATTACTTCCTCATATGACTTGTCACAACGTAATGATCATCCAATAAAAAGTCTGTTTGTGTTCACGATGACAGAGCAGGAGTAGCCATTCTGTGCCCGCCCCACTGGGTACACACTGGTTGAATCAACGTGGTTTCCCACGTAATTTCAATGAAATTACATGGAACCAACGTGGAATAGATGTTGAATTGACATCTGTGCCCAATGGGTCCAAGGTCCTGCTTCTTTCTCTCTCCTAAATACACTTCTAACCCCTGACAGGATTGGATAGGTATGGAAGCTGACCTCCAAACATCACTGGAGCACAGGGGAGAAGATGAGTGTGGATCTTTTGTTGCAGTCACAATTCATGTGTGAGTGTGTTTGTGTATGGCCTAGGTGTATGTCTGTGTGTGTGTTGATGAATGATGAAGTAATCCACTCCAGCTGTGTGATGTTTGGACTATTGGAACAAACAGCTGCAGGGTGGGAGGGACTGTCAACACTCATTAGTCTAACTGTCACTGGCTAACACCTGTGCCTGTACCTCCACTCTCACTGTTACACACACACGCACATACACACATGCATGTATGCACGCACGCACAGGCACAATTCTCCTAATCACCCACCACAGTAGAGGTAGACTGAGCTGTCAATAGATATGGATAGTGTGGTGATTGTCTGAATAGATTTACTTGGATGGGAACACTTTTAACTCAGAGGGAGACTGGCAGCTTGTTTAAGTGTCAACACCAGAAGGTCGTCAACAGTCTTAACACACCCACATCTACCTGTCAGCATGCATGAGTAAGCTGCAGCCCACCAACGTTGACTTACAGTACGTACAGAGAAACTAAGTCAGCTTGATGGATTAGTACAAAATGCTATGGAGGGATTTAAATGCCAATCTCACGAGGCTTTCATTTGTCATGACAGAGCTGTTATTAATGTCCTTTCCTGACATCCTAATAATATCATTCACTATAAATCTAGGTGGAAACTATAGTACAGAGAAATACTCTAATAATTCCTATGAATACTCTACATAAGACATAGAAAGCATGTCTATAATGATTGATGTATTAGTAAGGACAGAACATTACAGTCTAAAGAACACATGATCTAGAAATAAGTACTTTTTTGTCACCCGCTCAAGACTCATGGCTTTCCCTAAATGTTCAGTGCATTAGTGTCACATTATAGATAATTATAATGAATGTTCCATATTTGTTCGAGTCTCATGCTCTTTGCTTTCTAATAATCAGTCTGTAATTGTTATAGCTGAGCCCAGAAAAGAGAAGCTCTGTTTTAATGACGAAAACCAAAGAAAAAAAACACAGATCAGAAAGCCTAAAATTATTCTATTATGAATTCCTCTAGTTATAGTTATTGAAGTAGAAAAAAGGTCAAGACATAATTTGATCTTAATCCATCTACCCAAATTGATTTCTTTACTCTATATTTGTTGCCTTTTGACACTGACTCAACTCCAGCCACTTTAATAATGGGAATTGATGGGAAATGATGTAAATATATCACTAGCCACTATAAACAATGCTACCTTATATAATGTTACTTACCCTACATTATTCATCTCATATGCATACGTATATACTGTACTCTATATCATCGACTGCATCCTTATGTAATACAGGTATCACTAGCCACTTTAACTATGCCACTTTGTTTACATACTCATCTCATATGTATATACTGTACTCGATACCATCTACTGTATCTTGCCTATGCTGCTCTGTACCATCACTCATTCATATATCCTTCTTTATCCCCTTACACTGTGTATAAGACAGTAGTTTAGGAATTGTTAGTTAGATTACTTGTTGATTATTACTGCATTGTCGGAACTAGAAGCACAAGCATTTCGCTACACTCGCATTAACATCTGCTAACCATGTGTATGTGACAAATACAATTTGATTTGATTTGATTTTTTGATTTGATTTTTGCAAACCTCATCTAAATGTAGTACATTCAGAAGAATAGTTGATTGTATAATATTGTTCAATGTTGTATCGCCATAAATATAAACATGTAGGACAAATGGGATGAAGGTACCAACCTGTAGCCTTCTTGACTGTTAATATGCTGTGTCAACATGGGAATGTGACCTTAGTAGAACTGCTGGGGGGGGGGGGGGGTTGTACCATGAAGTCTAGAGCGATACAGCATTCAACATAGTTCATATGTGTTGTGTTATTTGTCATTTTAATATGCGTGTAGTGGAATGTTTCAGAGTAATTGCTTGCTGTAAAAGGCAGTCTGCTGGGTGGTCTCATTTGTAATCTGACTGGAGTGTTATGTGAATACCAATGGCCAGGTTGGCAAGCCACTGAGTTACAGCATACACACACAGACATACAGTATACAGTGCCTTCGGAAAATACTCAGACCCCTTAACTTTTTCCACATTTTGTTACATTACACTAATTCTAGAACTGATTGAATAACTTCACACAAAATACCCCATAATGAAAAAGCAAAAAAAAATGTTTTTGAATTTTTTGCTAATTTATAAAACATTTAAAAAACTAAATATGACATTTACAGTGCCTTGCAAAAGTATTCGGCCTCCTTGAACTTTGCAACTTCTCCTTGTCATGGCGCACACGCCATGACAAGGAGACACAGTGGAGTGGTAACGCGCGTGCAAGCAGTTGCTCCCAACGCCACAGTTGCTCCCAATGCCACAACTACACTGCAGCATCCACCGAGAGGCTCTTGCTGCCAAGGGAATGTCTGACAGCTTGAAAGACATGTTAGAAAATGGTTAAAGCAAGGCCCCTGTATTTTCTGCATTATGATATGATATGTGCAGCGACCATGTAAAGCTTTTACAACATAACTGACACGTTTTTTTTAAATTAAGAGATGAGCTTAAAGTTTTCTTTACTGACCATAATTTTCACTTGTCTGATCGCTTGCATGATGACGAGTTTCTCACACAACTGGCCTGTTTGAGTGATATTTTTTCTCTCCACAACTATATTCATTACATTTACATTTAAGTCATTTAGCAGACGCTCTTATCCAGAGCGACTTACAAATTGGTGCATTCACCTTATGACATCCAGTGGAACAGCCACTTTACAATAGTGCATCTAAATATTTTAAGGGGGGGGTGAGAAGGATTACTTTATCCTATCCTAGGTATTCCTTAAAGAGGTGGGGTTTCAGGTGTCTCCGGAAGGTGGTGATTGACTCCGCTGTCCTGGCGTCGTGAGGGAGTTTGTTCCACCATTGGGGAGCCAGAGCAGCGAACAGTTTTGACTGGGCTGAGCGGGAACTGTACTTCCTCAGTGGTAGGGAGGCGAGCAGGCCAGAGGTGGATGAACACAGTGCCCTTATTTGGGTGTAGGGCCTGATCAGAGCCTGGAGGTACTGAGGTGCCGTTCCCCTCACAGCTCCGTAGGCAAGCACCATGGTCTTGTAGCGGATGCGAGCTTCAACTGGAAGCCAGTGGAGAGAGCGGAGGAGCGGGGTGACGTGAGAGAACTTGGGAAGGTTGAACACTAGACGGGCTGCGGCGTTCTGGATGAGTTGTAGGGGTTTAATGGCACAGGCAGGCAGCCCAGCCAACAGCGAGTTGCAGTAATCCAGACGGGAGATGACAAGTGCCTGGATTAGATTGGATATTCAATATGTGGGACAAAATTGAGGCTGTGATTCAGAAGTTGGAGCTCTTTTCTGTCTGCATTAAGGACACACAGGTCTTTCCATCATCGTATGATTTTTTGTATGCAAATTACGGACAATGTCAAATGTGATATAGCAAGCACCTGAGTGAGCTGGGTGTGTAATTACGCAGGTACTTTCCTGAAACGGATGACACAAACAACTGGATTCCTTATCCCTTTCATGCCCTGCCTCCAGTCCACTTACCAATATCTGAACAAGAGATCCTCATCGAAATTGCAACAAGCGGTTCTGTGAAAATGTAATTTAATCAGAAGCCACTGCCAGATTTCTGGATAGGGCTGCGCTCAGAGTTTCTTGCCTTGCCAAATCGAGCTGTTCAGACACTGATGCCCTTTTCAACCACGTACCTATGTGAGAGTGGATTCTCGGCTCTCACTAGCATGAAAACTAAATACAGGCACAGACTGTGTGTGGAAAATGATTTAAGACGGAGACTCTCTCCAATACAACCCAACATTGCAGAGTTATGTGCATACCTTCAAGCACACCCTACTCATTAACATGTGGTGGGTTATTCACAATTATTCATGAACAAATAAGGTTTAATATGTAAAACGGCTAAATAAAGTGCAAAATTCTTGATTATTATTATTATTATTTGTGCCCTGGTCCTATAAGAGCTCTATCACTTCCCACGAGTCGGGTTGTGACAAAAACTCACACGTATTCTTATTTTTAATAAATGTATTGAATAGTGTGTGTGTGGCAGGCTTACAATGATGGCAAAAAACAACATTTAAGAGTGCGCTGACCCTGGTGCTAGAGGGGGTATGCAGCTGGAGGTCGAATGTTTGAAGGGGTACGGGATTTTAAAAAGTTTGGGAACCACTGGATTAGAGGAACAAATCTATGTGTGTGTGTGTGTGTGTGTGTGTGTGTGTGTGTGTGTGTGTGTGTGTGTGTGTGTGTGTGTGTGTGTGTGTGTGTGTGTGTGTGTGTGTGTGTGTGTGTGTGTGTGTGTGTGTGTGTGTGTGTGTGTGTGTGTGTGTCAAATCAAATCAAATATATTTGTCACATACACATGGTTAGCAGATGTTAATGCGAGTGTAGCGGAATTCTTGTGCTTCTAGTTCCGACAATGCAGTAATAACCAACGAGTAATTTAACTAACAATTCCAAAACTACTACCTTATACACACAAGTGTAAAGGGATAAATAATATGTACATAAAGATATATGAATGAGTGATGGTACAGAACGGCATAGGCAAGATGCAGTAGATGGTATAGAGTACAGTATATACATATGAGATGAGTAATGTAGGGTATGTAAACATTATATTAAGTAGCATTGTTTAAAGTGGCTAGTGATATATTTTACATCAATTCCCATTTTTAAAGTGGCTGGAGTTGAGTCAGTGTCAGTGTGTTGGCAGCAGCCACTCAATGTTAGTGGTGGCTGCTTAAAAGTCTGATGGCCTTGAGATAGAAGCTGTTTAACATTCTCTCGGTCCCTGCTTTGACCTCGCCTTCTGGATGATACTGACCTCGCCTTCTGGATGATAGCGGGGTGAACAGGCAGTGGCTCGGATTGTTGTTGTCCTTGATGATCTTTATGGCCTTCCTGTGACATCGGGTGGTGTAGGTGTCCTGGAGGACAGGTAGTTTGCCCCCGTTGATGCGTTGTGCAGACCTCACTACCCTCTGGAGAGCCTTACGGTTGTGGGCGGAGCAGTTGCCGTACCAGGCTGTGATACAGCCCGACAGGATGCTCTTGATTGTGCATCTGTAGACGTTTGTGAGTGCATTTGGTGACAAGCCAAATTTCTTCAGCATCCTGAGGTTGAAGAGGCGCTGCTGCGCCTTCTTTACAACGCTGTCTGTGTGGGTGGACCAATTCAGTTTGTCTGTGATGTGTATGCCGAGGAACTTAAAACTTACTACCCTCTCCACTACTGTCCCATCGATGTGGATAGGGGGGTGCTCCCTCTGCTGTTTCCTGAAGTCCACAATTATCTCCTTAGTTTTGTTGAGGTTGAGTGTGAGGTTATTTTCCTGACACCACACTCCGAGGGCCCTCACCTCCTCCCTATAGGCCGCCTCGTCGTTGTTGGTAATCAAACCTACCACTGTAGTGTCGTCCGCAAACTTGATGATTGAGTTGGAGGCGTGCATTGCCACGCAGTCGTGGGTGAACAGATAGTAAGGGAGAGGGCTCAGAACGCACCCTTGTGGGGCCCCAGTATTGAGGATCAGCGGGGTGGAGACATTGTTACCTACCCTCACCACATGGGGGCGGCCCGTCAGGAAGTCCAGTACCCAGTTGCACAGGGCGGGGCCGAGACCCAGGGTCTCGAGCTTGATGACGAGTTTGGAGGGTACTATGGTGTTAAATGCTGAGCTGTATTCGATGAACAGCATTCTCACATAGGTATTCCTCTTGTCCAGTTGGGTTAGGGCAGTGTGCAGTGTGGTTGAGATTGCATCGTCTGTGGACCTATTTGGGCGGTAAGCAAATTGGAGTGGGTCTAGGGTGTCAGGTAGGGTGGAGGTGATATGGTCCTTGACTAGTCTCTCAAAGCACTTCATGATGACGGAAGTGAGTGCTATGGGGCGGTAGTCGTTTAGCTCAGTTACCTTAGCTTTCTTGGGAACAGGGACAATGGTGGCCCTTTTGAAGCATGTGGGAACAGCAGACTGGGATAAGGATTGATTGAATATGTCCGTAAACACACCAGCCAGCTGGTCTGCGCATGCTCTGAGGACGGGGCTGGGGATGCCGTCTGGGCCTGCAGCCTTGCGAGGGTTAACACGTTTAAATGTTTTACTGACTTCGGCTGCAGTGAAGGAGAGTCCGCATGTTTTGGTTGCGGGCCGTGTCAGTGGCACTGTATTGACCTCAAAGCGGGCAAAAAGGTTATTTAGTCTGCCTGGGAGCAAGACATCCTGGTCCGTGACGGGGCTGGTTTTCTTTTTGTAATCCATGATTGACTGTAGACCCAGAACCGTTGAATTGCGACTCTACTGTACTTTGTATTTGGTCATGTTTCCGGTCACCTTGCCCTGGTTAAAAGCAGTGGTTCATGCTTTCAGTTTCACGCGAATGCTGCCATCAATCCACGGTTTCTGGTTTGGGAATGTTGTAATCGTTGCTATGGGAACGACATTTTCAATGCACTTTCTAATGCACTTTCTAATGAAAGCTCAACGAATCAGCATATTCGTCAATGTTGTTGTTGGACGCAATGCAGACCATATCCCAGTCCACGTGACCGAAGCAGTCTTGGAGTGTGGAATCAGATTGGTCGGACCAGTGTTGAACAGACCTCAGTGCCGGAGCTTCTTGTTTTAGCTTCTGTCTGTAGGCAGGGATCAACAAAATGGAGTCGTGGTCATCTTTTCCGAAAGGAGGGCGGGGGAGGGTCTTATATGCGTCACGGAAGTTAGAAAAGCAATAATCCAAGGTTTTACCAGCCCTGGTTGCGCAATCGATATGCTGAGACAATTTAGGGAGTCTTGTTTTCAGATTAGCCTTGTTAAAATCCCCAGCTACAATGAATGCAGTCTCAGGATACGTGGTTTCCAGTTTGCAAAGAGTCATCGATGTGTCTGCTTGGGGGGGAATATGCACTCCACCCCTCCTGCCACCAGACTTCACATGTCCATAACCTGTAATACATTAGATAAATGGAGGGGACTTCATCCCCCACTGGAGACTTGAAGACAGAACCTCACCCAGAAAGCTGTGCGTGTCAGTATGTTAGACAGTTAAATCCTTAGATTTGGGCAGAAAGACTATTGGGAATAGAAATGCCCTTCTAGTTCTGGTTAGACAGCTGAAGTTGCACTCTACACACAACATATTTTTATTTGTAATGTAAAGTGTAGGCATGCTGTCTTTATAAGCACATCAATATGATTTTTACAGCAAAAAATGTTTTGTCTTTGTAACACAAACACATCTATAGATGTTTTGTTGATGTACAGTATCTACACTCAAGCTGGGCGATGTTTGTGCAATGTCCACATGTAGCCTACATCTGTACGGATATTAGTTCTGGGATCTTTCTACCTGAAAAGATCTAACAGTGGGCATAAGGATAGACGAGACAAAACTAGCCAGTTATAGAATATTGTGTTGTAGGACAGCTGAGCTGACTGAAGACCACGGCCATTCACCTCGCAGTAGTTGATATAATTTCCACGGTAACAGGATGGGATGAAACCTTAAAACTAAGTTACAAGCTGTATTCGTAAGACATGGTAGAACGAGTGTCTTATGATTCCAGACACGGGCTCTTGCTATCTTGCCATAACTGCTTTGACAGAGAAATATTAGCTAGATAGGATAGCAGCTGCATCTCCCTCATGAAAAGTACTACTGAATTACTACACAAAACATATTCATGCAGAAGTGACTATGTAGAGACTTGTAGGGACTGTGTAGTGAATGTGTAGTGTATGCACTACTCAAGATATACAAGTAGAGTTTTGTAGTGTTCAGTAGGAAAACAGTAATGTTTCCAGTAGTAATCAGGTAGAGATTTTTACTACTTGATATTGGTAATAAATAAGTAGTCAAAACACTACAGCTTTACTACACAGACTTTTCATTAGTAATCAGGTAGAGTTCTTAATACTTGATGTTGGTAGTAAATAAATAGTCACAACACTACAGCCAGACTACACCCGCTTTTTTCGTGACCACATAAGAAGAAAAAACAGGAAGTAGTTGGTGATTGTTAGCTAGTGTCACGAATACCAGAAGGTGGCTCCCCTTCCTGTTCGGGTGGCGCTCCGCGGTCGTCGTCGCCAGTCTACTATCGACCACCGATCCCTTTTTCCTTTTCGTTTGTTTTTGTCTAATTGTTTTCACCTGTTCCTTGTTGGGGTTTTGGGATGGGTGTTATTTAAGTTTGTTTAGCCCGCTGGTGTTTGTGCGGGCTTGTGGTTATTTTAAGTTAGATGTTTGTACCTGTTACTGTGCTTGAGGACATTAAAGCGTTTTTTCCCGTCTACCTTCTGCTCTCTACGTCTCCACACCCATCACTCTCCCGACGTTACAGATAGCTACTGTATTTACAATCCCGAAATTAATCATCAACCATCCTTTTGTCACAACCTGATCTATTTCACCTGTCCTTGTGATTGTCTCCACCCCCTCCAGGTGTCGCTTATTTTCCCCAGTGCATTTATCTGTCTCTCTGTACCAGTTCGTCTTTTATGTTTCCAAGTCATCCAGCGTTTTTCCCATTCTCCTGCTTTTTGCATTCTCCTTTTTCTATTCCTCCCAGTTTTGACCCTTGCCAGTTTCTGGACTCTGTACCCGCCTGCCTGACCATTCTGCCTGCCTTGACCACGAGCCTGTCTGCCACTCTGTGCCTCCTGGACTCTGATCTGGTTTTGACCTTTTTGCCTGTCCACGACCATTCTCTTGCCTACCCCTTTGGATTAATAAACATTGTAAGACTCCAACCATCTGCCTCCTGTGTCTTCATTTGGGTCTCGCCTTGTGCCTTCATAGTACGAACTGGCCATGACAGACCCAGCAGAGTTTGACCAGCTCCGCCACGCTGTCTCCCAGCAGGGAGCCACCATTGGGAGACATCAGGAGTTGCTACAGGGCCTTTTGGAAGGGCTCATTCCTTGATGGAATGCCACGACCATGGGTTAAGGGCTATAATGGAGCAAATCAGGGAGTAAGCTCAGTGACTGTCTGCCACCTCTGAAAAACCGCAATCACCCAGTAATTTTTCCCTATCTGTGGTGAGTTTTTAACAGCCTATCTCGACTCCCCATGCTTACCTCCTCCAGAGCGATATTCGGGGAATCCTGGTACCTGCTGGGGCTTTCTTTCTCAATGCTCACTTATTTTTGAGCTTCAGCCATCTTCGTTTTCTTCAGACCAATCAAAGATAGCGTATATAATTACGCTAATGTCGGGAAGGGCGCTCTCCTGAGCTACGGCAGTTTGGGAACAACAATCTGACATTTGCAGTCATTTGGAGGAATTCATGGCGGAGGTGAGAAGAGTCTCTGGTATCCGGCTTGGTATTCCCACTCAGCCTCTCTCTTTGCCCATGAATGCTAGGGCACTGGACGGCCGCTCTATAGGGGAAGTCACCCATAGTACTGTGCCTGTTCAATTATGGGTTTCTGGTAACCACAGTGAGACCATACATTTCCTCCTCATTGCATCTCCCCATGTTCCGGTTGTGTTGGGATTTTCCTGACTACAAAAACACAGTCCGGTGATTGACTGGACCACAAGCTCTATCCTGGGTTGGAGTCCTTTTTGCCATTCCCACTGCCTTTAAGCAGCACAGCCTTTCCCAAGTCGTCCTCCTCAGAATGTTAGCAAGACTGTGGATGTCTCTGCTATTCCTACTGAATACCATGACCTCCTGGAAGTGTTCAGTAAGGCACGTGCTACTTCCCTTCCCCCGCACCGTCCTTATGATTATGCCATTGACCTTCTCCCAGGCACTACACCACCTTGGGGTCAGTTGTATTCTCTGTCAGGAGCAGAGACCAAAGCTATGGAGGAGTACATAGAGGAGTCTCTGGCCACTGGGGCCATCTGTCCTTCTGCATCTCCTGCCGGTGCAGGCATTTTCTTTGTGGTGAAGAAGGACAAGACCCTGCGCCCGTGCATTGACTACCGGGGACATAACGATATCACTGTGTAACGACGTTCGTCTGTTAAAGAAAGAGAGTAGGACCGAAATGCAGCGTGTTAGTTACTCATGACTTTAATGAATGAAACGCGTACATGAAATAACTGATACTAAATACAAAAAACAACAAAACGGAACGTGAAACTATTACAGCATATCTGGTGACCACAACTCAAAGACAGGAACAATCACCCACGAAATACAAAGCGAAACTATGGATCCCTAAATACGGTTCCCAATCAGAGACAACGATAAGCACCTGACTCTGATTGAGAATCGCCTCAGGCAGCCAAGCCTAACAACACCCCTAATCAGACACGATCCCAAATAATACAAACCCCAATACGAAAACAACATATAAAACCATGTCACACCCTGGCCTACCCAAACATATAACAAAAACACAAAATACAATGGCCAAGGCGTGACACACTGTCAAAAATGTTATCCCCTACCTCTCCTCTCCTCTGCGTTTGAAACTCTCCAGGGGGCTA
The DNA here is from genome assembly GCF_021184085.1 of Oncorhynchus gorbuscha. Lineage (NCBI taxonomy): Eukaryota > Metazoa > Chordata > Actinopteri > Salmoniformes > Salmonidae > Oncorhynchus > Oncorhynchus gorbuscha. The sequence continues at coordinate 94,375,732 of NC_060173.1, forward strand.
CCATGTTTTCCAAGTTGGACATTTGGAATGCCTACCACCTGGTTCGGATACACGAGGGGGATGAGTGGAAGACAGACTTCAACACAGCCAGTGGACATTATGAGTACCAGGTCATGCCATTTGGACTCCCAATGCCCCCGCTGTCTTCCAGGCTTTGGTCAATGATGTGCTTCGGGACATGCTAAACCGGTTTGTGTTCGTCTACCTGAACAACATCCTGTTTTTTCCCCGATCTGCCTAAGAACCTATACTCCATGTCAGACAGGTCCTTCAGCGCCTTCTGGAGAACTAATTGTTTGTGAAAGCCGAGAAGTGTGAGTTCCAACGCACCTCTATCACCTTTCTGGGATATGTTATTGCTAAGGACAATGTTCAGATGGATCCTGGAAAGGTGAAAACAGCTGTGGATTGGCCTCAACCAACGTCCAGGGTGCAGTTGCAATGGTTTCTTGGGTTTGCAAACTTCTACCGCCATTTAATTTGGGATTACAGCACCCTGGCGGCCCCCCTCTCGGCCCTCACCTCCCCCAAGGTACCGTTCAAATGGTCTCCAGCTGTCGACAAAGCCTTTGTGGACCTGAAGCATCGGTTCACAACAGCACCCATCTTCATCCATCCGGACCGCTCACGTCAATTTGTGGTGGAAGTGGATGCTTTGGATTATGGAGTGGGGACCATCCTGTCCCAGCAATCTCCCCAGCACCAGAAGCTTCATCCCTGTGCCTCTCTGTCCCATCGTCTCAATCCTGCTGAGAGGAACTACGATGTTGGCAACCGAGAACTCCTGGCGGTGAAGATGGCATTGGAGGAGTAGATGCACTGGCTGGAAGGAGCAGAACAGCCATTCCTGGTCTGGACTGACCATAAAAACTTGGAATATCTCCGTTCAGCCAAGTGCCTCAACTCAAGGCAGGCCCGGTGGGCCCTCCTGTTTACCAGATTCAACATGACCATTTCCTACCGTCCTGGGTCTAAAAATGTGAAACCTGATGCTCTCTCACGCCTATACAGTTCCACTGCCATACCCTCGGCCCAGATGTTTGTCTGCCGCTGTCGACATACCTGGAGAAGAGCCAGGGCAGCTATTCTCAAGACCAACTCCAGTTATTGTTGAGAAGCAGACCGTCGCCGGACCCCAGCTCCCCACTACCGCATTGGGCAGCGGTTATGGCTTTCAACTCGGGATCTGCCCCTTCGGGTAGTCCCACAAGCTGTCTCCCCGGTTCATTGGTCCTTTTCCCATCTCCAGAGTCCTGAGTTCCACCACTGTCCGTCTTGTGTTAACCCATACCCTCCGTATTCACCCTAACTTCCATGTGTCAAGGATTAAGCCTGTGTCTCACTGTAATTTGTCTTCTGTCTCCAGGCCCATCCCTCCCCCCGGGTTATCAGTGGCCAGCCAGCGTATACGGTGAGACGCCTCCTGAAGTTTCGACCACGGGCAGGAGTTTCCAGTACCTGGTTGACTGGGAGGGTTATGGTCCGGAGGAGAGGTGCTGGATTCCTGCTAAAGACATCTTGGACCCGGCCCTCATCGCCGATTTCCAACGCCAACACCCCGGTCAGCCAGGTATGTGCCCAGGAACTGAATGAGCTGACCATCTTGTCATGGCGAATCAGGTCATCTACAAGTCCAGGTCATCTACAAGTCCATGCTAGGTAAAGCTCCGCCTTATCTCAGTTCAATGGTCACGATGGCAACACCCATCCGTAGCACGCGCTCCAGCAGGTGTATCTCACTGATCATCCCTAAAGCGAACACCTCATTTGGCCGCCTTTCGTTCCAGTACTCTGCTGCCTGTGACTGGAACGAAATTGCAAAAATCGCTGAAGTTGGAGACTTTTATCTCCCTCACCGACTTCAAACATCTGCTATCTGAGCAGCTAACCGATCGCTGCAGCTGTACATAGTCTATTGGTAAATAGCCCACCCATTTTCACCTACCTCATCCCCATACTCTTTTTATTTATTTACTTTTCTGCTCTTTTGCACACCAATATTGCCAGGACCCGGTTATGAACCCGGGTCTCCAGAGTGAGAAACAGTCACTTAACCAACTGAGCCACGAATAGTCGGCAGAACCCAGAAGATGAGGCAGACACAGCAGTACTTGAGACGGTGTATTTAATGAAGTAAAAAGTGAAGTTCTTCAGGAAAACATGTAACTCCACAACCTCAAAAGGAATTCCACAAGAACAAAGGTAATCCTCCAAGACAAAAAGGTAAATCCACAAGGTGGAAGGTATAGCACAAAAAGCCTCAAAAGATCCTCAAAAAACAAACAAACAACAAAAAAAAACAGAATTCCACAAGAGAGTCCACCGGGATCAACAAGAGTTCACAGAGTACTAGGGCTGGGTGCTAACATACAAACACAGAGCACAGAACTGAGGAAAACAAAGGGTTTAAATACAATCAGGGGAAACGAGGCACAGGTGCAAATAATAATGGGGATCAAGGGAAAACAAAAGGTCAAAAGGCACAATGGGGGCATCTAGTGACCAAAAACCGGAACAACCCTGGCCAAATCCTGACAAATATCTCTACCTGTACATGACCATGTG
>NC_060173.1:94378796-94436296 GCF_021184085.1 Oncorhynchus gorbuscha
TCCTTTCCCTTCTGATGACCAGGTGGCGAACGCATCCTGCATGTCTATTGGCAGACATATCAGTGTGGATGACGGATCACTCACCTCAAGCTGAACCTCGGCAAGACGGAGCTGTTTTTCCTCCCGGGAAGGACTGCCCGCTCCATGATCTCGCCATCACGGTTGACAACTCCATTAAACCTCCTTCCCAGAGCGCCTTAAGAACCTTGGCGTGATCCTGGACAACACCCTGTCGTTCTCAACTAACATCAAGGCGGTGGCCCGTTCCTGTAGGTTCATGCTTTAAACATCCGCAGAGTACGACCCTGCCTCACACAGGAAGCGGCGCAGGTCCTAATCCAGGCACTTGTCATCTCCCGTCTGGGATTACTGCAACTCGCTGTTGGCTGGGCTCCTGCCTGTGCCATTAAACCCTTCAACTCATCCAGAACGCCGCAGCCCGTCTGGTGTTCAACCTTCCCAAGTTCTTCACGTCACCCCGCTCCTCCGTCTTCCACTGGCTTCCAGTTGAAGTCAGCATCCGCTACAAGACCATGGTGCTTAAGCCTACGGAGCTGTGAGGGGAACGCACCTCAGTACCTCCAGGCTCTGATCAGGCCCTACACTCCAAAAAGGGCACTGCGTTCATCCACCCCTGGCCTGCCTCGCTCCCTACCACTGAGGAAGTACAGCTCCCGCTCAGCCCAGTCAAAACTGTTCGCTGCCCTGGCCCCAATGGTGGAACAAACTCCTCACGACGCCAGGACAGCGGAGTCAATCACCACCTTCCGGAGACACCTGAAACCCCACTCTCTTAAGGAATACCTAGGATAGGTTAAGTAATCCCTCTCACCCCACCCCAATCATTTATCACTCCAGTGTTAATCTGCAAAATTGTAATTATTCGCCTACATCCTCATGCCTTTTGCACACAATGTATATAGACTCCCCTTTTTTTCTACTGTGTTATTGACTTGTTAATTGTTTACTCCATGTGTAACTCTGTGTTGTCTGTTCACACTGCTATGCTTTATCTTGGCCAGGTCGCAGTTGCAAATGAGAACTTGTTCTTAACTAGCCTACCTGGTTAAATAAAGGTGTTCTCAACTGGCCTACCTGGTTAAATAAAGGTGTTCTCAACTAGCCTACCTGGTTAAATAAAGGTGTTCTCAACTAGCCTACCTGGTTAAATAAAGGTGTTCTCAACTAGCCTACCTGGTTAAATAAAGGTGTTCTCAACTAGCCTACCTGGTTAAATAAAGGTGTTCTCAACTGGCCTACCTGGTTAAATAAAGGTGTTCTCAACTAGCCTACCTGGTTAAATAAAGGTGAAAAAAAATGTATAATAAAAAAAGGAGGGGAGAAGTCCTCAGAATTCTGTTCCCTCCATGGCAAAGCTAGCTTAGCTTCTCGCTGTACTCACTTCTGCACTTGTTTGTTGTGATTGAATGGCAAAGACACACCCAAGAAACACCCACATCACCCCCAATGCAAATCTTGTTTGGCTTCAGTAATGCTTTTGCTTAATGACCAAGCCACATCACCAATTAACTAACAAACTATAATGGTCCAAATACCACAAGGCAGTTGTGAAGAGGGCACGACAACACCTTTTCCCCCGCAGGAGACTGAAAATATTTGGTATGAGTCCCCAGATGCTCAAAAAGTTCTACAGCTGCACCATCGAGAGCATCCTGAGCGGTTGCATCACCACCTGGTATGGCAACTGGCAACTGGCATTCGACCGTAAGGCACTACAGAGGGTAGTGCGTCACTGGGGCCAAGCTTCCTGACATCCAGGACCTATATACTAGGCTGTGTCAGAAGAAGGCCTAAAGAATTGTCAAAGACTCCAGTCAGCCAAGTCATTGACTGTTCTCTCTGCTACCGCACGACAAGCTGTACCGGAGCGCCATGTCTAGAACCAAAAGGCTCCTTAACAGCTTCTACCCCCAAGCCATAAGACTGCTGAACAATTAATCAAGTGGCCCCCTTTTGTATTATCTTTGCATAGTCACAATACAAATTACCTTCACTAACCTGTACCCCAACACATTGACTCTGTACCACTACCCCCTGTATATAGCCTCGCTATTGTTATGTAATTTACTTGTATTTTCTTTTTTAACTTTAATTTATTTAGTAATATAATATAGTAATAATATTTTCTTAACTCTATTTCTTGAACTGTATTGTTGGTTGAGGGCTTGTATGCATTTCATCTGTTGTATCGGTTCATGTGACAAATAGCATTTCATTTTATTTGATTCAACATCTAGAAGTGCAAAACACAAGGCCAAACCAGGAAGTGCAGTTCTCCTTTAAACATTTGAATCAGGAACCGATGCGTATCGGTGATTCGTTACATCCCTACAACCTCGGTGTTTGCTCTTTAACCGTGATATACAGTGCATTCGGCAAGTATTCAGACCCCTTTCCCTTTTTCCACATTTTGTTACGTTACAGCATTTCTCAAAAGAAAAATACTCATCAATCTACACACAATACCCCATAATGGTCAAGGGAAAATAGGTTTTAATACGTTATAGCTAATTTATATAAAAATTAAAAAATAAACAGAAATACCTTATTTACATAATTATTCAGACCCTTTACTACGAGACTTGAAATTAAGCTCAGTTGCATCCTCTTTCCATTGATGATCCTTGAGATGTTTCTGCAACTTGATTGGATCCACCTGTGGTAAATGCTATTGATTGAACATGATTTGGAAAGGCACACAATTGTCTATATAATGTCCCACAGTTGACAGTGCATGTCAGAGCGAAAACCAACAGGATTGTGTCAAAGCACAGATCTGGGTAAGGGTACCAAAGCATTTTTTCAGTATTGAAGGTCCCCAAGAACACAATGGCCTCCATCATTCTTAAACGGAATTAGTTTGGAACCACCAAGACTCTTCCTAGAGCTGACTCCCAGCCGATCGTCACTCTGACAGAGAGTTCCTCTGTGGAGATGGGAGAACATTCCAGAAGGACAACCATCTCTGCAACACTCCACCAATCAGGCCTTTATAGTAGAATTGCCAGATGGAAACCACTCCTCAGTAAAGGGCATATGACAGCCTGCTTGGAGTTTGACAAAGGGCACCTACAGGACTCAGAACATGAGAAACAAAATTCTCTGGTCTGATGAAACCAAGATGGAACTGTTTGGCCTGAATGACAAGTGTCACGTCTGAAGGAAACCTGGCACCATCCCAAGTTGAAGCATGGTGGTGGCAGCATCATGCTGTGGGGATTTTTCAGCAGCAGGGACTGAAAGACTAGTCAGCTTGGAGGGAAAGATGAACAGAGCAGAGAGATTCTTGATGAAAACCAGCTCCAGAGTGCTCAGAACCTCAGACTGGGGCAAATGTTCACCTTCCAACAGGACAACAACCCTAAGCACACAGCCAAGACAACGCAGGAGTTGCTATGAATGTCCTTGAGTGGCCCAGCCAGAGCCCAAACTTGAACCCGATCAAACATCTCTGGAGAGACCTGAAATTAGCTGTGCAGCGATGCTCCCCATCCAACCTGACAGAGCTTGAGAGGATCTGCAGAGAAGAATGGGAGAATCTCTCCAAACACAGGTGTGTCAAGCTGGTAGGGTCATACCCAAGAAGACTTTGGGCTGTAATCGCTGCCAAAGGTGCTTCAACAAAGTACTGAGTAAAGTGTCTGAATACTTACAGTTGAAGTCAGAAATTTACATACACTTAGGTTGGAGTCATTAAAACTCATTTTTCAACCACTCCACAAATTTCTTGTTCACAAAATACAGTTTTGGCAAGTCACTTAGGACATCTACTTTGTGCATGTCACAAGTCATTTTTCCAACAATTGTTTACAGACAGATTATTTCTGTAACGGTTGTCTTGGGTGGAAGAAGGAGAGGACCAAAGCGCAGCATGGTTAGTGTCTTTTTAATCTTTTTAATAAGAAACTGAACAACCGAAACAGTTCTATCTGGTGCAGACACATAAAGACTGAAAATAACCAGACACAAAACACAAAGGAAATCAGGCTACCTAAATATGGTTCTCAATCAGGGACGACGACAGACAGCTGCCTCTGATTGAGAACCATATCAGGCCAAACACAGAAATAGAAAATATAGAAAAACTAATATAGACTGCCCACCCCAACTCACACCCTGCGAAGGCAGAGAGGCGCTGGTATGAGGAGGCAGCACGGCGGCGCGAATGGAAGCCCAAGAGTCAGCCCCAACAATTTCTTGGGGGGGAACACAGGGAGTATGGCGAAGCCAGGTAGGAGACCTGCACCAACTTCCTGTGCTTACCGGGGGGCGAGAGAGACCGGGCAGGCACCGTGTTATGTTGTGGAGCACATGGTGTCCCCAGTGCGGGTGCATAGCCCGGTGCGGTACATACCAGCTCCTCGTATCGGCCGGGCTAGAGTGGGCATCGAGCCAGGTGCCGTGAAGCCGGCTCTACGCATCTGGTCTCCAGTGCGTCTCCTTGGGCCGGCGTACATGGCACAAGCCTTACGCATGGTGTCCCCGGTTCGCTTGCACAGCCCAGTGCGGGCTATTCCACCTCGCCGCACTGGCATGGCGACCGGGAGCATTCAACCAGGTAAGGTTGGGCAGGCTTGGCGCTCAAGAGCTCCAGTGCGCCTGCACGGTCTTGTCTATCCAGTACCACCTCCACGCATAACCCCTCCGGTGGCAGCTCCCCGCACAAGGCTTCCTGTGCGTGTCCTCGGCCCAGTACCACCAGTGCCAGCACCACGCACCAGGCCTACAGTGCGCTTCGCCTGTCCAGCTCTGCCAGAGCCTTCCTCCTCTCCAGCGTTGTCTGAGCTGCCCGTCTGTCCAGAGCTGCTAGAGTCTCCCGTCTGTCCAGGGCTGCTAGAGTCTCCCGTCTGTCCAGAGCTGCTAGAGTCTCCCGTCTGTCCAGAGCTGCTAGAGTCTCCCATCTGTCATGAGCCGCCAGAGTCTCCCATCTGTCATGAGCCGCCAGTCAGCATAGAGCCGCCAGTCAGCCAGGATCCTCCAGAGTCGCCAGTCAGCCAGGATCCTCCAGAGCCGCCAGTCAGCCAGGATCCGCCAGAGCCGCCATTCAGCCAGGATCCGCCAGAGCCGTCAACCTGCCTGACCTACCTCTCAGTCCTGAGCTACCTCTCAGTCCTGAGCTACCTCTCAGGCCTGAGCTACCCCTCGGTCCTGAGCTTCCTCAGTAATGAGACACCCCTCAGTCCAGGTGGGCCCTTTGTTAGGGTTACTAGGCCAAGGTTGGCGGAAAGGGTCGCCACTCAAAGTACGCGAAGAAAGCAGACTAAGACAATGTTGGAGTGGGGTCCACGTCCCGCGCCAGAGCCGCCACCGTGGACAGACGCCCACCCAGACCCTCCCCTATGGGTTTAGTTGTGCGGTCGGGAGTCCGCACCTTTGGGGGGGGTCCTGTCACGCCCTGGCCTTATTATTCTGTGTTTTCTTTATTATTTTGGTTAGGCCAGGGTGTGACATGGGTGATTTATGTGTTTTGTCTTATCTAGGGGTTTTGTAGATTAATAGGGTTGTGTTCAGTTTAGTGTTCTAGGTAAGTCTGGTTGCCTGGAGTGGTTCTCAATCAGAGGCAGGTGTTTATCGTTGTCTCTGATTGGGAACCATATTTAGGCAGCCATATTCTTTGGATATTTTGTGGGTGGTTGTCTCCTGTGTCAGTGGTTGTGCCACAAGGGACTGTTTTCGGGTTTTCACGTTTCTTGTTTTGTATTCTGTCCATGTATAGTTTCTCTTATTAAAGAACCATGAACTTTAACCAAGAAGAGGAGAAAATCCCTTACAATGGCTTTAGAGGATTCTGATAGGCTAATTGTCATCACTTTAGTCAATTGGAGGTGTACCTGTGGATGTATTTCAAGGCCTACCTTCAAACTCAGTGCCTCTTTGCTTGACATCATGGGAAAATCAAGAGAAATCAGCCAAGAACTCAGAAAAAAAATTGTAGACCTCCACATGTTTGGTTCATCCTTGGGAGTAACTTCCAAATGCCTGAAGGTACCACATTCATCTGTACAAACAATAGAATGTAAGTATAAACACCATGGGACCACACAGCTGTCATACCGCTCAGGAAGGAGACGCGTTCTGTCTCCTAGAGATGAACGTACTTTGGTGCGAAAAGTGCAAATCAATCCCAGAACAAAAGCAAAGGACCTTGCGAAGATGCTGGAGGATACAGGTACAAAATTATTTATATTCACGGTAAAATGAGTCCTATATCGACATAACCTGAAAGTCCACTCAGCAAGGAAGAAGCCACTGCTCCAAAACTGCTATAAACAAGCCAGACTACGGTTTGCAACTGCACATGGAGACAAAGATGGTACTTTTTGGAGAAATGTCCTCTGGTCTGGTGAAACAAAAATAGAACTGTTTGGCCATAATGACCATCGTTATGTTTGGAGGAAAAAGGGGGAGGCTTGCAAGCCGAAGAACACCATCCCAGCCGCGAAGCACGTTGGTGGCAGCATCATGTTGTGGGAGTGCTTTGCTGCAAGAGGGACTGGTGCACTTCACAAAATAGATGGCATCTTGAGTCTGGAAAATTATGTGGATAGCAATATCTCAAGACATCAGTCAGAAAGTTAAAGCTTTGTCGCAAATGGGTCTTCCAAATGGACAATGACCCCAAGCATACTTCCAAAGTTGTGGCAAAATGGCTCAATGACAACAAAGTCAAGGTATTGGAGTATATTGGAGTGGCCATCACAAAGCCCTGACCTCAATCCGATAGAAAAATTGTAGACAGAACTGAAAAAGCATGTGTGAGGAAGGAGGCCTACAAACCTGACTCAGTTACATCAGCTCTGTCAGGAGGAATGGGCCAAAATTCACCCAACTTATTGTGGGAAGCTTGTGGAAGGCTACCCAAAACGTTTGACCCAAGTTAAACAATTTAAAGGTAATGCTACCAAATACTAATTAAGTGTTTGTAAACTTCTGACCCATTGGGAATGTGATGAAAGAAATAAAAGCTGAAATAAATCATTCTCTCTTTTATTATTCTGACATTTCACATTCTTAAAATAAAGTTGTGATCCTAACTGACAAGACAGAGATTTTTTACTAGGATTAAATGTCAAGAATTGTGAAAAACTGAGTTTAAATTATTTTGGACAAGGTGTATGTAATCTTCTGACTTCAACTGTATGTAAATATGATTTTACATTTTTTTTAAATAACATTTAATCTGAAAACCTGTTTTTGCTCTGTTGTTATGGGGTATTGTGTGTCGATTGGTGTGGGGAAAAAAAACAATTTTGTCCATTTTAGCTGGCTCTAATGTAACAAAATGTAGAAAAAGTAAAGTGGTCTGAATAATTTAATAATGCACTGTACACTGAACAAAAATGCAAATGCAACATGTAAAGTGTTGTTCCCATGTTTCATGAGCTGAAATAACAAATCCTGAAATGTTCCATACGCACAAAAGCTTATTTCTCTCCAAACAAAAATCAAACATTTGTTACCATCCCTGTTAGTGAACATTTCTCCTTTGCCAAGGTAATTCGTCCACCTGACATTGTGGCATATCAAGAAGCTGATTAAACAGCATTGTCACTACACAAGGGCACCTTGTGCTGGGGAAAATAAACACCGCTCTAAAATGTGCAATTTTGTCACACAACACAATGCCACAGATGTCACAAATTTTGAGGGATTATGCAATTGGCATGCTGAATGCAGGAATGTCCATCAGAGCAGTTGCCAGATAATTAAATGTTAATTTCTCTACCATAAGCCACCTCCAATGTTGTTTTAAAGAATTTGGCAGTACATCCATCTGGCCTCAACCACAGACCATGTGTATGATGTTGTGTGGGCGAGAGGTTTGCTGATGTCAATGTTGTGAACAGAGTACCCATTCGCTGTGGTGGGGTTATGGTATGGGCAGCCATAAACTACAGCCATAAGCAACAAACGCAATTGTGTTTTGTGAATGCACAGAAATACCTTGACGAGATCCTGAGGCCCATTGTGAGGCCCATTTTCTTTTAGGAATCTTTGACCAACAGATGCATATCTGTATTCTCAGTCATGTGAAATCAATAGATTAGGGCCTAATGATTTTGTTTCAATTGACTAATTTCCTCATTTGAACTGTAACTCAGTAAAATCAAAATAATTTTGCATTTATATTTTTGTTCAGTATTATTTTTTTTAAACTAGGCAAGTCAGTAAAGAACACATTCTTATTTACAATGACAGCCGACCCCAGCAAAAACCACTGTGCCAATTGTGCTCTGCCTTATGGGACTCCCAATCACATCCGGATGTGATGCAGCTGGATTTGAACCAGAGACTGTCATGATCCCTCTTGCACTGAGCTGCAGTACCTCAGACCGCTGCGTCACGTAGAGCAACATCTATCCGGGGGAGTCCACAAAGCAAATATTCCATCTGGGAAACAGTTACATGACCTTCAGCGTGGTCAAGCACGTCAGTGCTTCAGACAGTTTACTAAACATCTACTGATTTAGAACCAAGAAGTTACTGCAGGCCTGCGGAAAAAACAGGAGCACTGCCTCCGCTCTTCCTGCTCCATTTCAACTTAAACATTTTAACATCATCAAAACGATCTGACTGTCATACGGTAGTATACACTTTTAGTTGTCCTAGACTAGACTACCTGGATAAAATGTTTTCTAGCCTAACTTCCGCACATGGGCAACAATGAACCAGCTAAGTTAGCTAGCTAGCTAGTTAACATCAACTTACTACATCTAGGCCACATATTGAACTTCAATCGTCTCAGGCCAGTGGCCCAATGTATGAATTGATGGTGAGATCAGAATCACCATTATAATCATTGGCCTGTACAGTCCAAACCCCTTTCTCCATCTGTGGGGCGGCAGCTATACTAGTGGTTAGAGTGTTGGGCCAGTAATTGAAAGGTTGAAAGATCAAATCCCTGAGATGACAAGGTAAAATATGTCATTCTGTCCCCGAACAAAGAAAATAAGAATTTTGTTCTTACCTGACTTGCCTAGTTAAATAAAGGTAAAATAAATACATCTATGGCTTAGGAAAGGGCTGATTTAGCTGACAGTAACATTTGCTTTTAATGTGATGGTCTCCCTGGGAGAGAGTTTACAGTTTGGATTTGGTAAATCTGCTAAATCGGTTTTGCTACACCAGGACCACTCACAGTTGAGCTCAGCTCAACGCTGATTGGCTAATTCTATAAATAAATCAATATCAAGGGAGACCGAATACTCGCTGGCATCAATCAATCAAATGCTACGCCGGCAGCATGTTATGCTCTTTTAGGCCAGACAGCAACAGATACATGGGCTACAAGTACTGAGACAGAGGGACACTGTGTCCCTCGCTCGGATGATTTCTCTGGTGAGATTCAGCCACTTGCAAATTGAAGGAACACAATGGAAACACAGAGATGAAAGAGAAATGATTTTATAATGTCATTTTTTGTATTTGTCACTTTTTGGGGAAGCCTGGCTTCCCATGGCGTCCCTTGGCATCCATGAATACACACCACTGCTTCAAACACAAACGGCTGACAAAATGGTCAGGGGAGAGGAGGTAGAGGCCAGACCAGGGATATAGGAGGCCTGGGGGTTAGGGAGGAATCTCTGCGAGGACAAACTGATAAGACCAAGACCAGATCAGGGAGCCGACGGAGGGGGCTATGGGGTTAGGGTAGTTCGTGGGGTGGCAGGAAGATAACAGCCAGCCTATAGGAAGCCCACACTCAGCTGGGACAGAGATAAGAGACAAGGACTTATTTGGTGCACTGCTGCCCTGAGAAGTTGTGCTCTAGTTTTATAGTAAATATACTGTTATGTTTCTGTTTTATGAAACTGGACTAAATATAATTTTACTGTTTTATGAAACTGGACTAAGCAACATCACAACCTTTTCTGTAAACTCAGCTTAAGCCTAGACATTTAGCTCTAGTAACTAAGACAAGTCGTCAGATCTTAGGCAAGGTTATTCACCACTCAGTGTATAGTTCACTAAACCACCTCCACTACATATGGTATGGTTCTATAGCTCCATATGGTTTAGTTGTTTAGCTACATATGGTATGTTTCTGTCTATTACTGACATTGTGATATTGGGCTCTGCTCCCTTGCTTCTCCCTTCTGCTCCACATTAGTCTGAACACAGGAGTCACAGCCCAGATGGAGCCCCAAGGACAAAAGAAATTAGATTGAAAATGTTTCATTTTGGAAGAAATCCTCTGTTCTCTGATTCGGGACCATTATACATTCATGTCACTTGTCTCTCTCCTCCCACCAGCTCTCTCCTCTCTTTTGAAGTGAGCCCGGCCAGCGACCGCCTTGTTTTCCTAATAGTTTGAATATGCAATTTAGCAGTGATTTATTACCAGCCAGTTAAAAGCCTTCCTCAACACTTCAGTTTTTAACTTTTCTCCTCATGGACCACAGTGGTGTAAAGTAACTAAGTAGAAATACTTTGAACTACTACTTATGTAGTTTTTCTGTACTCTACTATTTATATTTTGTGACTACTTTTACTTTTACTTCACTACATTCCTTAAGAAAATATATTATTTTTACTCCCAAAGTATTTTCCCTGACACCCAAAGTACTCGTCACATTTTGAATGCTCAGGCAGGACAGCAATATGGTCCAATTCGATCACCTATCAATGTAACGCGTTGTCATCCCTACTGCCTCTGATCTGGCAGTATCAGTAAACACAAATACTGCATTTGTAAATCATGTCTGAGTGTTGAAGAGTGCCACTGCTGTCTGTAAAACATATATATTTAAAAAATTGTGCTTTCTGGTTTGCTTAATATAAGGAATTTGATGCATAGCATTTACTTTTACTTTGAACTTTTACTCAAGTATGATAATTTAGTACTTTTTTCACCACGGTACTTACAAGAAATACATTTAAAACCAGATAGTATTAGACTTTTACTCAAGTAGTATTTTACTGGGTGACTTTCACTTTTACTTGAGTCATTTGCTATTATCTTAACTTTTTAATTTTTAATTGAGTACTTTTTCCACCACTGATGGACCATCACCAAGGCCGTGTTAGGATAAGTTCACAGTATAAACAGCCTGGTGTAGACATACACTTATACACCCATCCACGCCCCTTTTCAGATAAACATAGCTTGTTACTCAACAAAATCTCATAGTTTCCCTTTGAAATGTGACAAATGATGCATGAACGTCTATTTTTGACGCATTCATTCTGCTTGGTTACAGGGTTAATTCTGCTTGGTTATAGGGTTAATTCTGCTTGGTTATAGGGTTAATTCTGCTTGGTTATAGGGTTAATTCTGCTTGGTTATAGGGTTAATTCTGCTTGGTTATAGTGTTAATTCTGCTTGGTTATAGGGTTAATTCTGCTTGGTTATAGTGTTAATTCTGCTTGGTTACAGGGTTAATTCTGCTTGGTTACAGGGTTAATTCTGCTTGGTTATAGGGTTAATTCTGCTTGGTTATAGGGTTAATTCTGCTTGGTTATAGGGTTAATTCTGCTTGGTTATAGGGTTAATTCTGCTTGGTTATAGGGTTAATTCTGCTTGGTTATAGGGTTAATTCTGCTTGGTTATAGGGTTAATTCTGCTTGGTTATAGGGTTAATTCTGCTTGGTTATAGGGTTAATTCTGCTTGGTTACAGGGTTAATTCTGCTTGGTTACAGGGTTAATTCTGCTTGGTTACAGGGTTAATTCTGCTTGGTTATAGGGTTAATTCTGCTTGGTTACAGGGTTAATTCTGCTTGGTTATAGGGTTAATTCTGCTTGGTTACAGGGTTAATTCTGCTTGGTTATAGGGTTAATTCTGCTTGGTTATAGGGTTAATTCTGCTTGGTTACAGGGTTAATTCTGCTTGGTTAATTCAGGGTTAATTCTGCTTGGTTACAGGGTTAATTCTGCTTGGTTACAGGGTTAATTCTGCTTGGTTACAGGGTTAATTCTGCTTGGTTATAGGGTTAATTCTGCTTGGTTATAGGGTTAATTCTGCTTGGTTATAGGGTTAATTCTGCTTGGTTATAGGGTTAATTCTGCTTGGTTATAGGGTTAATTCTGCTTGGTTATAGGGTTAATTCTGCTTGGTTATAGGGTTAATTCTGCTTGGTTATAGGGTTAATTCTGCTTGGTTATAGGGTTAATTCTGCTTGGTTATTAGGGTTAATTAATTCTGCTTGGTTATAGGGTTAATTCTGCTTGGTTATAGGGTTAATTCTGCTTGGTTATAGGGTTAATTCTGCTTGGTTACAGGGTTAGGGTTAATTCTGCTTGGTTACAGGGTTAATTCTGCTTGGTTACAGGGTTAATTCTGCTTGGTTATAGGGTTAATTCTGCTTGGTTACAGGGTTAATTCTGCTTGGTTACAGGGTTAATTCTGCTTGGTTATAGGGTTAATTCTGCTTGGTTATAGGGTTAATTCTGCTTGGTTATAGGGTTAATTCTGCTTGGTTACAGGGTTAATTCTGCTTGGTTATAGGGTTAATTCTGCTTGGTTATAGGGTTAATTCTGCTTGGTTATAGGGTTAATTCTGCTTGGTTATTAGGGTTAATTCTGCTTGGTTATAGGGTTAATTCTGCTTGGTTATAGGGTTAATTCTGCTTGGTTAATTCAGGGTTAATTCTGCTTGGTTATAGGGTTAATTCTGCTTGGTTATAGGGTTAATTCTGCTTGGTTATAGGGTTAATTCTGCTTGGTTATAGGGTTAATTCTGCTTGGTTATAGGGTTAATTCTGCTTGGTTATAGGGTTAATTCTGCTTGGTTATAGGGTTAATTCTGCTTGGTTAAATTCTGCTTGGTTACAGGGTTAATTCTGCTTGGTTACAGGGTTAATTCTGCTTGGTTACAGGGTTAATTCTGCTTGGTTATAGGGTTAATTCTGCTTGGTTACAGGGTTAATTCTGCTTGGTTACAGGGTTAATTAATTCTGCTTGGTTACAGGGTTAATTCTGCTTGGTTATAGGGTTAATTCTGCTTGGTTATAGGGTTAATTCTGCTTGGTTATAGGGTTAATTCTGGTTATAGGGTTAATTCTGCTTGGTTATAGGGTTAATTCTGCTTGGTTATAGGGTTAATTCTGCTTGGTTACAGGGTTAATTCTGCTTGGTTATAGGGTTAATTCTGCTTGGTTACTGCTTGGTTAGGGTTAATTCTGCTTGGTTACTGCTTGGTTAGGGTTAATTCTGCTTGGTTATAGGGTTAATTCTGCTTGGTTATAGGGTTAATTCTGCTTGGTTACAGGGTTAATTCTGCTTGGTTACAGGGTTAATTCTGCTTGGTTATTCTGGGTTAATTCTGCTTGGTTACAGGGTTAATTCTGCTTGGTTACAGGGTTAATTCTGGGTTATAGGGTTAATTCTGCTTGGTTATAGGGTTAATTCTGCTTGGTTACAGGGTTAATTCTGCTTGGTTACAGGGTTAATTCTGCTTGGTTATAGGGTTAATTCTGCTTGGTTACAGGGTTAATTCTGCTTGGTTACAGGGTTAATTCTGCTTGGTTATAGGGTTAATTCTGCTTGGTTATAGGGTTAATTCTGCTTGGTTATAGGGTTAATTCTGCTTGGTTATAGGGTTAATTCTGCTTGGTTATAGGGTTAATTCTGCTTGGTTATAGGGTTAATTCTGCTTGGTTATAGGGTTAATTCTGCTTGGTTATAGGGTTAATTCTGCTTGGTTATAGGGTTAATTCTGCTTGGTTATAGGGTTAATTCTGCTTGGTTATAGGGTTAATTCTGCTTGGTTATAGGGTTAATTCTGCTTGGTTATAGGGTTAATTCTGCTTGGTTATAGGGTTAATTCTGCTTGGTTATAGGGTTAATTCTGCTTGGTTATAGGGTTAATTCTGCTTGGTTATAGGGTTAATTCTGCTTGGTTAATTCTGCTTGGGTTTAATTCTGCTTGGTTATAGGGTTAATTCTGCTTGGTTATAGGGTTAATTCTGCTTGGTTACAGGGTTAATTCTGCTTGGTTATAGGGTTAATTCTGCTTGGTTATAGGGTTAATTCTGCTTGGTTATAGGGTTAATTCTGCTTGGTTATAGGGTTAATTCTGCTTGGTTATAGGGTTAATTCTGCTTGGTTATTAGGGTTAATTCTGCTTGGTTATAGGGTTAATTCTGGGTTAATTTGGTTATAGGGTTAATTCTGCTTGGTTATAGGGTTAATTCTGCTTGGTTATAGGGTTAATTCTGCTTGGTTATAGGGTTAATTCTGCTTGGTTATAGGGTTAATTCTGCTTGGTTATAGGGTTAATTCTGCTTGGTTATAGGGTTAATTCTGCTTGGTTATAGGGTTAATTCTGCTTGGTTATAGGGTTAATTCTGCTTGGTTAATTCTGGGTTAATTCTGCTTGGTTATAGGGTTAATTCTGCTTGGTTATAGGGTTAATTCTGCTTGGTTATAGGGTTAATTCTGCTTGGTTATAGGGTTAATTCTGCTTGGTTATAGGGTTAATTTAATTCTGCTTGGTTATAGGGTTAATTCTGCTTGGTTATAGGGTTAATTCTGCTTGGTTATAGGGTTAATTCTGCTTGGTTATAGGGTTAATTCTGCTTGGTTATAGGGTTAATTCTGCTTGGTTATAGGGTTAATTCTGCTTGGTTATAGGGTTAATTCTGCTTGGTTATAGGGTTAATTCTGCTTGGTTACAGGGTTAATTCTGCTTGGTTAATTCTGCTTGGTTAGGGTTAATTCTGCTTGGTTATAGGGTTAATTCTGCTTGGTTGGGTTAATTCTGCTTGGTTATAGGGTTAATTCTGCTTGGTTATATAGGGTTAATTCTGCTTGGTTACAGGGTTAATTCTGCTTGGTTATAGGGTTAATTCTGCTTGGTTATAGGGTTAATTCTGCTTGGTTATAGGTTAATTCTGCTTGGTTATAGGGTTAATTCTGCTTGGTTATAGGGTTAATTCTGCTTGGTTATAGGGTTAATTCTGCTTGGTTACAGGGTTAATTCTGCTTGGTTATGGTTAATTCTGCTTGGTTAGGGTTAATTCTGCTTGGTTATAGGGTTAATTCTGCTTGGTTATAGGGTTAATTCTGCTTGGTTATAGGGTTAATTCTGCTTGGTTATAGGGTTAATTCTGCTTGGTTATAGGGTTAATTCTGCTTGGTTATAGGGTTAATTCTGCTTGGTTATAGGGTTAATTCTGCTTGGTTACAGGGTTAATTCTGCTTGGTTACAGGGTTAATTCTGCTTGGTTAATTCAGGGTTAATTCTGCTTGGTTATAGGGTTAATTCTGCTTGGTTATAGGGTTAATTCTGGTTAATTAATTCTGCTTGGTTATAGGGTTAATTCTGCTTGGTTATAGGGTTAATTCTGCTTGGTTACAGGGTTAATTCTGCTTGGTTACAGGGTTAATTCTGCTTGGTTATAGGGTTTAAACAGAAACAACTCAAAGGGTTAAGTTTAGGTATTCATTCAGAGTTGTCACGTATACTCCCTCTCCGGATGCTCATTATTATGCACACCTGTCACCATCGTTACGCGCATCAGCGCCTCATCACACTCACCTGGACTCAATCACCTGCCTGATTACCTTCACTATATATGTCACTCCCTTTGGTTCTTTCCCCCGGCGTGATTGTTTCTGTTTATGTGTTTCATGTCTTTACGCTACTCGTATTTGATATATTGTTCGATGTTCCGTTTAATATTAAACTCACCTCCTGCACTGGCCTTCTGAATCCCAGCGTGTACATTACAAGAGTTAAGGTTAGGGCTATGGTTTGGAGAATAAAAGAAAATCATTCAAAACGACACGTTTTAACACCAAGTATCATCAAGTATTCTTGCAGATTGAAATAGCATTGCGGTAGCACAGTTGTCTAAGCAGCATGCTCCAGGTCCGAGCATCAACAATTTCCTCCCAGTGCTGTGGAATCCTTTTGATTTTGTCATTTTACCCCCTTTTTCTCCCCAATTTTGTGATATCCAATTGGTAATTACAATTTTGTCTCATCGCTGCAACTCCCCAACGGGCTCGGGAGAGGTCAAGTCATGCATCCTCTGAAACATGACCTGCTGTTGCTTCTTAATTAACACCTGCTCGTTATGTCAGAAACACTGTTCAACTGACAGCTGGAGTCAGCTTGCAGGCACTAGCCCGCCTTAAGGAGTCGCTAGAGCACAATGAGTCAAGGAAGGCCTCCTGCCAAACCCTCCCCTAACCCAGACAACGCTGCGCCAATTGTGTGCCGCCCTATGGTACTCCTAGTCACGGCCCGCTGTGACACAGCCTAGGATCGAACCGCAGCCTGTAACACTGCGATGCAGTGCCTTAGACCGCTGCACCACTTGAGAAGCCGGTTTAGAGAAGGCCTATATCCTCTATTTCTCGGGATCGGTTTGTGCTACTGCAGGCGGTGGTAGAGAAATTTTTATTAATTTTCCACGGGAATCCCAGCTCATTGGCAGAGTGAACATATTGTGTGTGCAGATGCTCTGTGTGTGTGTGTGGGGGGGGTCTGCCTGTCTGTGTGTGTCTGCATTCACTATGTACCATCTAAGTGGAATGAATAATGTAGGATAAAGAATAGTTTTACAGGACTAGTTACATCTGATTTATAATTTACTGCTGGCTGAGGTGTTCAGGGAGCTGTGGCACGCTATGAGCATAAAAACACACACACACGGACAGGACACACAGACAGACATGACTCAATGAATTCACATCTAAACTCAAGAGAAACAAGATGATGCACATCCATCAAAAGTCTGCGTTATTATTATGTTTGTAATGAGTATGTTTCTACTATGTTTGTATTGAGTATGTTTCTACTATGTTTGTAATGAGTATGTTTCCACTATGTTTGTATTGAGTATGTTTCTACTATGTATTCAGTATGTTTCTACTATGTTTGTAATGAGTATGTTTCTACTATGTTTGTAATGAGCATGTTTCCACTATGTTTGTATTGAGTATGTTTCTACTATGTATTGGGTATGTTTCTGCTATGATTGTATTGAGTATGTTTCTACTATGTATTGAGTATGTTTCTACTATGTTTGTAATGAGTATGTTTCCACTATGTTTGTATTGAGTATGTTTCTACTATGTATTGGGTATGTTTCTGCTATGATTGTAATGAGTATGTTTCTACTATGTATTGAGTATGTTTCTACTATGTTTGTAATGAGTATGTTTCTACTATGTATTGAGTATGTTTCTACTATGTTTGTAATGAGTATGTTTCTACTATGTTTGTAATGAGTATGTTTCTACTATGTTTGTAATGAGTATGTTTCTACTATGTTTGTAATGAGTATGTTTCTACTATGTTTGTAATGAGTATGTTTCTACTATGTTTGTAATGAGTATGTTTCTACTATGTTTGTATTGAGTATGTTTCCACTATGTTTGTATTGAGTATGTTTCCACTATGTTTGTAATCAGTATGTTTCTACTATGTTTGTATTGAGTATGTTTCTACTATGTATTGGGTATGTTTCTGCTATGTTTGTATTGAGTATGTTTCTACTATGTATTGGGTATGTTTCTGCTATGTTTGTATTGAGTATGTTTCTACTATGTTTGTAATGAGTATGTTTCTACTATGTTTGTAATGAGTATGTTTCTACTATGTTTGTATTGAGTATGTTTCTACTATGTATTGGGTATGTTTCTGCTATGTTTGTATTGAGTATGTTTCTTATATGTTTGTATTGAGTATGTTTCTAATATGTTTGTAATGAGTATGTTTCTACTATGTTTGTAATGAGTATGTTTCTACTATGTTTGTAATGAGTATGTTTCTACCATGTTTGTAATGAGTATGTTTCAACTATGTTTGTAATGCAACACACCTTTACACTGTATCGATATCAAAGTCATATCTACTACAGTAAATCTAGCTCTTAGTGGAAGTTGATGACCTCTATACACAACACCACTTTATTTACACAGGATCTCCTCTGTGTTAGAGCATCAGTCTGTGACCTTCAATCTCCCACCATGAGCCCTACCATAGTTAATAAACAGATGAATATAAAGGAGGTTTCTCCTGTTCTCCTGCTATTCATCACATCTGCTTCTCTCTTACACACACACACACACACACACACACACACACACACACACACACACACACACACACACACACACACACACACACACACACACACACACACACACACACACACACACACACACACACACACACACACACACACACACACACACATACATACATACATACATACATACTAACAGGCCAGGCAAAACAGGGTTGGAGACAGCCTTGAACCAGTCTCCCCTAGTGGCTGCGTCCGTCCTGTGTGTAATGCCCTGGGACCGGATTTGTTGGTAAAATATGCCAGCACCTTGGGTGTGTGTTCATGCCTCGTGTTCAGCAGGTCTATGCATATCCAGTAGCTATTAAACTCCCCTTGTGGAGTGTGTGTGGTAATGTACAGTGCATGCGTGTGTGTGGTGATTTATGGTGCTTCAAGCCTGTCACTTTGTGTGGAGGGGTGGGGGGACAGGGGGCCAGCAGGGTTGAGCAACTGATTTAAATAATGATGTTGCACCTCTGAGATTTCAGAAACACTCCATTATTGAGGACACTGACCTCCTCCATCAAGAGATTGAAGTATGGCAACTGACTGGTTTACAATGTCCAATGACGGTTTGAAATTACAGTCTCCCTACATAATTATGTACTATAGTTGTATTTTATTAAATTACAGTCTCCCTACATAATTATGTACTATAGTTGTATTTTATTAAATTACAGTCTCCCTACATAATTATGTACTATAGTTGTATTTTATTAAATTACAGTCTCCCTACATAATGATGTACTATAGTTGTATTGTATTAAATTACAGTCTCCCTACATAATTATGTACTATAGTTGCATTTTATTAAATTACAGTCTCCCTACATAATTATGTACTATAGTTGTATTTTATTAAATTACAGTCTCCCTACATAATTATGTACTATAGTTGTATTTTATTAAATTACAGTCTCCCTACATAATTATGTACTATAGTTGTATTTTATTAAATTACAGTCTCCCTACATAATTATGTACTATAGTTGTATTTTATTAAATTACAGTCTCCCTACATAATTATGTACTATAGTTGTATTTTATTAAATTACAGTCTCCCTACATAATTATGTACTATAGTTGTATTTTATTAAATTACAGTCTCCCTACATAATTATGTACTATAGTTGTATTTTATTAAATTACAGTCTCCCTACATAATTATGTACTATAGTTGTATTTTATTAAATTACAGTCTCCCTACATAATTATGTACTATAGTTGTATTTTATTAAATTACAGTCTCCCTACATAATTATGTACTATAGTTGTATTTTATTAAATTACAGTCTCCCTACATAATTATGTACTATAGTTGTATTTTATTAAATTACAGTCTCCCTACATAATTATGTACTATAATTGTATTTTATTAAATTACAGTCTCCCTACATAATTATGTACTATAGTTGTATTTTATTAAATTACAGTCTCCCTACATAATTATGTACTATAGTTGTATTTTATTAAATTACAGTCTCCCTACATAATTATGTACTATAGTTGTATTTTATTAAATTACAGTCTCCCTACATAATTATGTACTATAGTTGTATTTTATTAAATTACAGTCTCCTACATAATTATGTACTATAGTTGTATTTTATTAAATTACAGTCTCCCTACATAATTATGTACTATAGTTGTATTTTATTAAATTACAGTCTCCCTACATAATTATGTACTATAGTTGTATTTTATTAAATTACAGTCTCCCTACATAATTATGTACTATAGTTGTATTTTATTAAATTACAGTCTCCCTACATAATTATGTACTATAGTTGTATTTTATTAAATTACAGTCTACCTACATAATTATGTACTATAGTTGTATTTTATTAAATTACAGTCTCCCTACATAATTATGTACTATAGTTGTATTTTATTAAATTACAGTCTCCCTACATAATTATGTACTATAGTTGTATTTTATTAAATTACAGTCTCCCTACATAATGATGAATGATGAGAATCTGTTTCAGACGTAATTATGCACTATAGTTGTATTTAATTTTTGCGATTGGAGAGTTCAACCAATGGCATCTTTGGTTGATTGAGCCTACTGTCTGATCTACAGATGAATGGAGTCATGTTTTGTTCCAACTATTGTGGCCTTTGTGTTTTTCTGATTGCCCAATCACTCCAGCAGCAAGTAGATATGGTTGATCTTTTTTCCGATCTGCCGATCTGCCAGGATATTTAGGTTGACTCATCTTCCCCTGCTTTGTAAATACTACAGCGTGACGGGAGCCCTGCTTCCTTGTTCCCACCCTCGAAGGCAGGCTTTTCAATAAATGGGGGCGGTTGTTATGAGTGCGCTGAGAGTTGGGGAAGCAAGTTCAGGGAGTGAGTGTTTTAATAAATAAATGAAACAATAAACACGTAACACAAACAAAACACCGACATGAAAACAGCGTCAATAACACCTGAGGAAAGAACCAAGGGGAGTGACAGATAACCAGGGAGGTGATGGGAAGGGAAGATAATCAAGGAGGTGATGGAGTCCAGGTGAGAGTCATGAGGCGCTGGTGCGCAAGACGATGGTGACAGGTGTGTGGGATAATCAGCAGCCTGATGACCTGGAGGCTGGAGAGGGAGTATACGTCACAGCGGTACTAGTTTACAGGTTCACAGAAGCTATGTTACCATGCACTCTCTATCTGAGATTGCTAAATAATTAGCTACATTGGCTGCTTCTGATGATTCCTCTTTCCAAGAAGAGCTGGACGATGAAACAGGGAATTGTGCTTAAATAAATACCTTTGGCTGTCCTGGCTTGTTTCAAAGTCAGATGATGTTGAGCTTTCAGCTTATTCCAGGCTGAACGCTTTCATCCAATGGGTTTACAGGCTCTGTACTACTAAAGCTGGTGTCAAGGTTCTCAGCAGCAGCAGCAGGATTAGTCTGTAGGACACACAATAGTCAGTGATTGAAAATTAGCCAACATTTTAATACTTTGTCCCCATCAATACACACTCCAACAAGGTACTGTATCCACCCACCTCCATCATGTCAATAGATCATGCATACTAACCTTCACATAAAATACCCACCCCCAACAGACGCCAGTCAGACACCCACACCATCCCATCCTTACTAATACGCCCTTTTTCCAGTTTAGACTTCAAGCCTTGCATGAAAAATCAACTAAGCCTCCACAGTAGAATTTGTAGCCTACTTGTAAACACACCAACTATGACAACAAGACACAGACCATGTTTATACCTAGCTCCGGTATATTTATTTATTCATCATGGTGTCATGTACACTTGGGGCGCCGACAGAGATGGCCGCCTCGCTTCGCGTTCCTAGGAAACTATGCAGTTTTTTGTTTTTTTTTACGTGTTATTTCTTACATTAGTACCCCAGGTCATCTTAGGTTTCATTACATACAGTCGAGAAGAACTACTGAATATAAGATCAGCGTCAACTCACCATCAGTACGACCAAGAATATGATTTTCACGACGCGGATCCTGTGTTCTGCCTTTCAACCAGGACAACGGAATGGATCCAATGCGGCGACCCCAAAAAAACGACTCTGTAAAAGAGGGAAACGAGGCGGTCTTCTGGTCAGACTCCGGAGACGGGCACATCGTGCACCACTCCCTAGCATTCTTCTCGCCAAGTCCAGTCTCTTGACAACAAGGTTGATGAAATCCGAGCAAGGGTAGCATTCCAGATGGACAATGTTCTTTGCTTCACGGAAACATGGCTCACTGGAGAGACGCTATCGGAGGCGGTGCAGCCAGCGGGTTTCTCCACGCATCGCGCCGACAGAAACAAACATCTTTCTGGTAAGAAGAGAGGCGGGGGCGTATGCCTTATGGCTAACGAGACATGGTGTGATGAAAGAAACATACAGGAACTCAAATCCTTCTGTTCACCTGATTTAGAATTCCTCACAATCAAATGTCGACCGCATTATCTACCAAGAGAATTCTCTTCGATTATAATCACAACCGTATATATTCCCCCCCAAGCAAACACATCGATGGCTCTGAACGAACTTTATTTGACTCTTTGCAAACTGGAATCCATACATCCTGAGGCTGCATTCACTGTAGCTGGAGATTTTAACAAGGCTAATCTGAAAACAAGACTCCCTAAATTGTATCAGCATATCGATTGCGCAACCAGCCCCGGAAAAACCTTGGATCATTGACACTCTAACTTCCGCGACGCATATAAGGCCCTGCCCCGCCCTCCTTTCGGAAAAGCTGACCACGACTCCATTTTGTTGATCCCTGCCTACAGACAGAAACTAAAACGGGAGGCTCCCACGCTGAGGTCTGTCCAGCGCTGGTCCGACCAAGCTGATTCCACACTCCAAGACTGCTTCCATCACGTGGACTGGGATATGTTTCGTATTGCGTCAGATAACAACATTGACGAATACGCTGATTCGGTGTGCTAGTTCATTAGAACGTGCGTTGAAGATGTCGTTCCCATAGCAACGATTAAAACATTCCCTAACCAGAAACCGTGGATTGATGGCAGCATCCGCATGAAACTGAAAGCGCGAACCACTGCTTTTAATCAGGGCAAGGTGACTGGTAACATGACCGAATACAAACAGTGCAGCTATTCCCTCCGCAAGGCTATCAAACAAGCTAAGCGTCAGTATAGAGATAACGTAGAATCTCAATTCAACGGCTCAGACACAAGAGGTATGTGGCAGGGTCAACAGTCAATCACGGACTACAAGAAGAAAACCAGCCCAGTCACGGACCAGGATGTCTTGCTCCCAGGCAGACTAAATAACTTTTTTGCCCTCTTTGAGGACAATACAGTGCCACTGACACGGCCTGCAACGAAAACATGTGGACTCTCCTTCACTGCAGCCGAGGTGAGTAAAACATTTAAACGTGTTAACCCTCGCAAGGCTGCAGGCCCAGACGGCATCCCCAGCTGCACCCTCAGAGCATGCACAGACCAGCTGGCCGGTGTGTTTACGGACATATTCAATCAATATCCCTATACCAGTCTGCTGTTCCCACATGCTTCAAGAGGGCCACCATTGTTCCTGTTCCCAAGAAAGCTAAGGTAACTGAGCTAAATGACTACCGCCCCGTAGCACTCACTTCCGTCATCATGAAGTGCTTTGAGAGACTAGTCAAGGACCATATCACCTCCACCCTACCTGACACCCTAGACCCACTCCAATTTGCTTACCGCCCAAATAGGTCCACAGACGATGCAATCTCAACCACACTGCCACTGCCCTAACCCATCTGGACAAGAGGAATACCTATGTGAGATTGCTGTTCATCGACTATAGCTCGGCATTCAACACCATAGTACCCTCCAAGCTCGTCATCAAGCTCAAGACCCTGGGTCTCGACCCCGCCCCGCCCGCAGGTGGTGATCAACTCTCCACCCCGCTGATACTCAACACGGGGGCCCCACAAGGGTGCGTTCTGAGCCCTCTCCTGTACTCCCTGTTCACGACTGCGTGGCCACGCACACCTCCAACACAATCATCAAGTTTGAGGACGACACAACAGTGGTAGGTTTGATTACCAACAACGACGAGACGACCTACAGGGAGGAGGTGAGGGCCCTCGGAGTGTGGTGTCAGGAAAATAACCTCACACTCAACGTCAACAAAACTGAGGAGATGATTGTGGACTTCAGGAAACAGCAGAGGGAACACCCCCCTATCCACATCGATGGAACAGTAGTGGAGAGGGTAGTAAGTTTTAAGTTCCTCGGCATACACATCACAGACAAACTGAATTGGTCCACTCACACAGACAGCATCGTGAAGAAGGCGCAGCAGCGCCTCTTCAACCTCAGGAGGCTGAAGAAATTTGGCTTGTCACCAAACGCACTCACAAACTTCTACAGATGCACAATCGAGAGCATCCTGGCGGGTTGTATCACCGCCTGATACGGCAACTGCTCCTCCCACAACCCTAAGGCTCTCCAGAGGGTAGTGAGGTCTGCACAACGCATCACCGGGGGCAAACTACCTGCCCTCAAGGACACCTACACCACACGATGTTATAGGAAGGCCATAAAGATCATCAAGGACAACAACCACCCGAGCCACTGCCTGTTCACCCCGCTATCATCTAGAAGGCGAGGTTAGTACAGGTGCATCAAAGCTGGGACCGAGAGACTGAAAAACAGCTTCTATCTCAAGGCCATCAGACTGTTAAACAGCCACCACTAACATTGAGTGGCTGCTGCCAACACACTGACACTGACTCAACTCCAGCCACTTTAATAATGGGAATTGATGGGAAATGATGTAAAATATATCACTAGCCACTTTAAACAATGCTACCTAATATAATGTTTACATACCCTACATTATTCATCTCATATGCATAACCATGTGTATGTGACAAATAAAATTTTATTTTATTTTATTTATATACTGTACTCTATATCATCTACTGCATCCTTATGTAATACATGTATCACTAGCCACTTTAACTATGCCACTTTGTTTACATACTCATCTCATATGTATATACTGTACTCGATACCATCTACTTTATCTTGCCTATGCTGCTCTGTATCATCACTCATTCATATATCTTTATGTACATATTCTTTATCCCCTTACACTGTGTATAAGACAGTAGTTTTGGAATTGTTAGGTAGATTACTTGTTGGTTATTACTGCATTGTCAGAACTAGAAGATCAAGCATTTCGCTACACTCGCATTAACATCTGCTAACCATGTGTATGTGACAAATAACATTTGCTTAGATTTGATTTGTAAAGATTTAGTAGATTTTCGTGCGATTGTGGTGGTTTACACTACTTCCTAGTAATGAGCTTGATGTTGATGGGATCAGACTCTAAATATAACAAATATTCACGTTAGATTCAACAATACTTAGTGAGCTCAGTTGAGAATTCAGCTCCGTTTTGAAATCCTCTGGCTTAAAGTGCTGGCTACAAACATCAACTGCATAGACATCCGCGTGACTTTACTATGTCCTGAAATCGCTATGAATTCTGGAAAGTGTGGTTTGCTTACAACCAGGAAATGTAGCTGACCTGTTTCTACTGGTGAGATGCATAAAAGCTTGTATTTCCGTGAAGTGAGGAAATGCTAAATTTGTATGAAACATATGATATGTTACTAACATATTAATGGGCATATATAGTAAAATAGAGCAGTGATGTAATTTCCTTTTAAGGTTCTAGATACCTCCTTTTTTTCTAAGAGTGTAGGACTGTAACATAGTTCTGTCTTCATAGAGAGACAGCCAGTCTCCAGGCACAAGAGGAAAGACAGTTGATGTATCGTTAATACTGAACAGACACCTCCTGGGGGGTTATCTTTCAACTATTACACTGGATTTAACCTCACTCTCTGTCTCTCTTTCCACACCCACTGGCTTCCTGTTCTTAGAACGCTCCCTCTCTTCCTAAAAAAAATGTCTCACTTCCTCACTATCTCTGTACCCATTTCTCTATGCTCTTTTCTTCTCCTTTCCTGATTTCACTCCCTCCCCATTTCCCCCCATTTTCTTCTTGTGTCTCTCACATTTTTCTCTGCCTGCAATTCTTCTGAGTCACCTTCACACCCCCTCTCCCTGTCTTCACTCCCCTCTTCTTTCCCTGTCTTCACTCCCCTCTCCTCTCCCTGTCTTCACTCCCCTCTCCTCTCCCTGTCTTTACTCCCCTCTCCTCTCCCTGTCTTCACTCCCCTCTCCTCTCCCTGTCTTCACTCCCCTCTCCTCTCCCTGTCTTCACTCCCCTCTCCTCTCCCTGTCTTCACTCCCCTCTCCTCTCCCTGTCTTCACTCCTCCTCTCCTCTCCCTCTCTTCACTCCTCCTCTCCCTCTCTTCACTCCCCTCTCCTCTCCCTGTCTTCACTCCCCTCTCCTCTCCCTGTCTTCACTCCCCTCTCCTCTCCCTGTCTTCACTCCCCTCTCCTCTCCCTGTCTTCACTCCCCTCTCCTCTCCCTGTCTTCACTCCTCCTCTCCTCTCCCTCTCTTCACTCCTCCTCTCCCTCTCTTCACTCCCCTCTCCTCTCCCTGTCTTCACTCCCCTCTCCTCTCCCTCTCTTCACTCCTCTCCCTCTCTTCACTCCCCTCTCCTCTCCCTCTCTTCACTCCTCCTCTCCTCTCCGTGTCTCCACTCCCCTCTCCTCTCCCTGTCTTCACTCCCCTCTCCTCTCCCTCTCTTCACTCCTCCTCTCCTCTCCCTGTCTTCACTCCCCTCTCCTCTCCCTCTCTTCACTCCTCCTCTCCTCTCCCTCTCTTCACTCCTCCTCTCCTCTCCCTGTCTTCACTCCCCTCTCCTCTCCCTCTCTTCACTCCCCTCTCCTCTCCCTCTCTTCACTCCTCCTCTCCTCTCCCTCTCTTCACTCCTCCTCTCCTCTCCCTGTCTTCACTCCCATCTCCTCTCCCTGTCTTCACTCCTCCTCTCCTCTCCCTCTCTTCACTCCTCCTCTCCTTCTCTTCACTCCCCTCTCCTCTCCTTCTTCTTCCCCTCCCTCTCCCTCTCTTCACTCTCCCTGTCTTTACTCCCCTCTCCTCTCCCTGTCTTCACTCCTCCTCTCCTCTCCGTGTCTCCACTCCCCTCTCCTCTCCCTGTCTTCACTCCCTCTCCTCTCCCTCTCTTCACTCCTCCTCTCCTCTCCCTGTCTTCACTCCCCTCTCCTCTCCCTCTCTTCACTCCCCCTCTCCTCTCCCTCTCTTCACTCCTCCTCTCCTCTCCTCTCCCTGTCTTCACTCCCATCTCCTCTCCCTGTCTTCACCCTCCTCTCCTCTCCCTCTCTTCACTCCTCCTCTCTCTCCCTCTCTTCACTCCTCCTCTCATCTCCCTGTCTTCACTCCCATCTCCTCTCCCTCTCTTCACTCCTCCTCTCCTCTCCCTCTCTTCACTCCTCCTCTCCCTCTCTTCACTCCTCCTCTCCTCTCCCTGTCTTCACTCCCCTCTCCTCTCCCTCTCTTCACTCCTCTCCCTCTCTTCCTCCCCTCTCTCTCCCTCTCTTCACTCCTCCTCTCCTCTCCGTGTCTCCACTCCCCTCTCCTCTCCCTGTCTTCACTCCTCCTCTCCTCTCCCTCTCTTCACTCCTCCTCTCGTCTCCCTCTCTTCACTCCCCTCTCCTCTCCCTCTCTTCACTCCTCCTCTCCTCTCCCTCTCTTCACTCCTCCTCTCCTCTCCCTGTCTTCACTCCCATCTCCTCTCCCTGTCTTCACTCTTCCTCCCTCTCCCTCTCTTCCTCCCTCTTTCACTCCTCCTCTCCTCTCCCTCTCTTCACTCCTCTTCTCCTCTCCCTGTCTTCACTCCCCTCTCCTCTCCCTCTCTTCACTCCTCTCCCTCTCTTCACTCCCCTCTCCTCTCCCTCTCTTCACTCCTCCTCTCCTCTCCGTGTCTCCACTCCCCTCTCCTCTCCCTGTCTTCACTCCCCTCTCCTCTCCCTCTCTTCACTCCTCCTCTCCTCTCCCTGTCTTCACTCCCCTCTCCTCTCCCTCTCTTCACTCCTCCTCTCCTCTCCCTCTCTTCACTCCTCCTCTCCTCTCCCTGTCTTCACTCCCCTCTCCTCTCCCTCTCTTCACTCCCCTCTCCTCTCCCTCTCTTCACTCCTCCTCTCCTCTCCCTCTCTTCACTCCTCCTCTCCTCTCCCTGTCTTCACTCCCATCTCCTCTCCCTGTCTTCACTCCCCTTTCCTCTCCCTCTCTTCACTCCTCCTCTCCTTCTATTACTCCTCCTCTCCTCTCCTTCTCTTCACTCCTCCTCTCCTCTCCCTGTCTTTACTCCCCTCTCCTCTCCCTGTCTTCACTCCCCTCTCCTCTCCCTCTCTTCACTCCCCTCTCCTCTCCCTGTCTTCACTCCCTCTCTTCACTCCTCCTTTCTCTCCCTCTCTTCACTCCCCTCTCCTCTCCCTGTCTTCACTCCCCTACCTCTCCCTCTCTTCACTCCTCCTCTCCTCTCCTCTCCCTGTCTTCACTCCCCTCTCCTCTCCCTCTCTTCACCCCTCCTCTCCTCTCCCTGTCTTCACTCCCCTCTCCTCTCCCTCTCTTCACTCCTCCTCTCATCTCCCTGTCTTCACTACCCTCTCCTCTCCCTCTCTTCACTCCCCTCTCCTCTCCCTCTCTTCACTCCTCCTCTCCTCTCCCTCTCTTCACTCCTCCTCTCCTCTCCCTGTCTTCACTCCCCTCTCCTCTCCCTCTCTTCACCCTTCCTCTCCTCTCCCTCTCTTCACTCCTCCTCTCCTCTCCCTGTCTTCAGTCCCCTCTGCTCTCCCTCTCTTCACTCCTCCTCTCCTCTCCCTCTCTTCACCCCTCCTCTCGTCTCCCTCTCTTCACTCCCCTCTCCTCTCCCTCTCTTCACTCCTCCTCTCCTCTCCCTCTCTTCACTCCTCCTCTCCTCTCCCTGTCTTCACTCCCCTCTCCTCTCTCTCTCTTCACTCTTCCTCTCCTCTCCCTCTCTTCACTCCCTCTCTTCACTCCTCCTCTCCTCTCCCTCTCTTCACTCCTCTCTCCTCTCCCTGTCTTCAATCCCCTCTCCTCTCTCTCTCTTCACTCCTCCTCTCCTCTCTTCACTCCCTCTCTTCACTCCTCCTCTCCTCTCCCTGTCTTCACTCCCCTCTCCTCTCCCTCTCTTCACTCCTCCTCTCCTCTCCCTCTCTTCACTCCTCCTCTCCTCTCCCTGTCTTCACTCCCCTCTCCTCTCTCTCTCTCTTCACTCCTCCTCTCCTCTCCCTCTCTTCACTCCCTCTCTTCACTCCTCCTCTCCTCTCCCTCTCTTCACTCCTCCTCTCCTCTCCCTGTCTTCACTCCCCTCTCCTCTCTCTCTCTTCACTCCTCCTCTCCTCTCTTCACTCCCTCTCTTCACTCCTCCTCTCCTCTCCCTCTCTTCACCCCTCCTCTCCTCTCCCTCCCTTCACTCCTCCTCTGTGTTTTATAGCTAAAAACTGTTATTCTGCTCGGCTGCAGCCAGACTCCTCTCTGTAATATTTCATTCATCAGAGCAATTAAAGTGGAACATTGGTTTCCGTGGTGATAATTAGAGAGAGAGTATCTAACCTGAGCAGCACTCATTTACCGACCCGGCCCAGGCTATATCAGGGCTGTTACCCATTGTCTTGTCAAGCAATTGTGTGTGTGTGTGTGTTGGGGGGGGGGGGGGGCAAGTGGTCCGTAATAGGAGCAAGTCTGTTGGAGGGGGATACACCACATCAGCTCTGTCTCCTACTGTGTCCAAATACTAGACAGACCCCTCTAACCCTGTGTCTCACCCTTTCCCCCTGCCCCCTTTCTCTGTTTGGGCACAAATACTTTTTGGAGTGTTACAATAGCCAAATTTGATTTGATTTGAGTACCGGTATTAATGGTAGAAATTCATCAATGCATAGGATACATTATCATAATTATTGTAATATTATGCCATTTACTGTAGTTGAGTGCCATCGACATCATACTGTATAAAGTCATTCCAGGAGCATATCATCTATGTGTGCTTGGTAAACTAGTACATCAACAGACTG
Source organism: Oncorhynchus gorbuscha (assembly GCF_021184085.1). Taxonomy (NCBI): domain Eukaryota; kingdom Metazoa; phylum Chordata; class Actinopteri; order Salmoniformes; family Salmonidae; genus Oncorhynchus; species Oncorhynchus gorbuscha. Next base: position 94,408,310 of record NC_060173.1, read on the forward strand.
GTAGATCAGAGGGTTAGAACCCTCTGGTAAGCAACATCTGTGGACGACCACTGCTTGCCAATTTCATTCCTAAAGATCTCATGTTGTAGCAATTATGCTAAAGTAAGAGCTATTATGCAATGTAATGAGCCATAGCATTGGCTAATCTGCCTCAACACTGGCAGTGTCAAGCCTGTCTCTTTCACTGAATCAAAATGTGGACATGGTTATCATATGCACTTGTTACTGTTAGAAAGTGTTTTTATTTGGTTAATTTGTTATAAAACATTTTCTTAACAAGTTCAGACAGGCCTATATATTGATCTGATAGCAGTGATGTAGAGATGACATTGTGTGTGTGTGTGTTCTGTGTGTGTGGATGTGTCAGCACTGTCAATCTAGGGCTAAATCCCTGTGTTTATCCCCTCTGAAGAATCAGCCAATCAAGCAATCCTGCATTACCTATTCAAACTCATGACACGGGGGTTCAACCAATGAAAGAGCTGTTTGATCTTGACCTCCTGAGAAATAACCTGCTGTGTCTAGGCGTGGGCATGTATGCGTGCCTAGGTTACCTCTAAACCAGAAAACAAAACCAACCCTTTTCTGGATGTTAATGCTGTTGAACTTTCTAGAAAGTTCTGTACGATCTGAGAATATAGGACAATGCATGCGGTTTGGAGTTCTGACCTCACACAACACTAAACATGGACAAGCTGAAGCAAACTGCTTCCAGTTTTCTTTTAGAAGCTGTGAAGTGACATTTCACGGGCGGCGCTGCTAACATCTCAATAGTAATCACCTAGAACCTGAGACGCTTCATTTGGTTAACGATGTAATGCATTGAGGAGGCAGAGTAATCTACTGCTAATTGAATGCTTTAATGAGCCTAGTAATTAGAACTAAATGTTAATGAACAGTAAGTATTAAGGCTCAGTGTGTGTGTGTGTGTGTGTGTGTGTGTGTGTGTGTGTGTGTGTGTGTGTGTGTGTGTGTGTGTGTGTGTGTGTGTGTGTGTGTGTGTGTGTGTGTGTGTGTGTGTGTGTGTGTGTGTGTGTGTGTGTGTGTGTGTGTGTGTGTGTGTGTGTGTGTGTGTGTGTGTGTGTGTGTGTTCATGCATGCATGCGTGTGTCTCTGCATGTGTGTGTGTTGCTGGCTAGTTGTTTCCAGCTGAACTCCTTGGAATGGGAGGTCATCATCAACCCATAGACAGGTAGGACTCTCAGGCCCATTCCTGGCCTTTCTGCCAACGTCCTCCCCAGCAAAACTAGAATCATGTAGCCTACAGTGTTGGCCCGCAATGGAAACCTGTGACTAATCATTTCAGCTAGTTAAGCTCTGAATATCAGCTACCCAACTTTATCAAGAGTTATCCTGAGCCTACAGTATTTGCAGTCAGAATCCATGTGTTTACACAGCGAGAAATGCACAAGTCTTTTCTTTTCGCTTTGTTGAGGCTTGACAAAAATATATGAATACAAACTTTAAATCACTGATTATCATGACAATTTAGCCCACAGGGTGAAACTCCCGGACAGCAGTTGTGAGTAGCCTGATTTTCCATTCCAGATAATGTCCATTTATTTTCACCTGGTTTAGGATATTTGTTTGTCATGTTCACATCAAAGCACATTTTTTATTCGATTGGGCGCCATTTAGGTTAGGCTATTTGATCGGAGAAATGTGCACGATGTAAAAAGTGTCTCATGACATCGTCATACAGTTGATCTCCAGCCTGTAGGCTACAGAAATGGTCAATCTTTCTAACATTGACTATAGACTACATGATTTATGTTGGATCATTTTGTGACAGAACATTGGTGGAGTGCCACAGCAGTGCTTCTCTTCAACAGCACCCTGGAGAGGCGCGCTGGGCACGGACAATATTTTACCCCTGCCTTTGACAAAGTGGGTACTGCTTATCACGGGGCGGAATCAGGTATATATGTAAGATATACGTGTTGTTGGAGGTGCGTCTTGGTCAGTTTAGCTCGGGAAATGCCGCCCTCGTCAATCTGCCACCCTAGGCCTAATCCTGCCTAATGAGCAGGCCGGCCCTGGGTGGGAGGGATAGTGAACTATGGATATCACAACAAGCTCCAAGATTGAGTAGAGGAACCAATACACTGACTCTGCATCATACAACTACAATCACATAGGAAGAAATAAACTGACACTATATCAAAACTATTAAAATGGCACTGAATCTTAAAGGAAAAATGGCCTTGGGCCTATTTATTCAAAGCATTTGATCCACACCAAAATTATCTGGGAGAGAGAGGAGAGAGGAAATGTATGGTAAGAACGTGTGAGACCAAGAGAGAGAGAGAGAGAGAGAGAGAGAGAGAGAGAGAGAGAGAGAGAGAGAGAGAGAGAGAGAGAGAGAGAGAGAGAGAAGCAAGAGAAAAAGAAAGAGAGAGGGTGCGAGCCAAAGAGAAAGAGGGAGCGAACGAGTAAGAGTGAGCTAGAGGGACCAAGTGAGAGAGAGATGAAGCAAGAGAGGTAAAGAGAGAGAGTGTTTTCTTCTTTGCAGCACTCTGTCTGTTCTTTGTTCACGGTGGCTGAGCAGAGTGGAGCCACAGCTGGTCCTCCGGGAGCACTTGGCACGCGATCAGCCCTGCACTGGGCACACTCACAACCTAGCCCCAACAGACACACTACAGTCACAACAACGCCAAACAAACACTGCACTGCATGCACACACACTTACATATAATCTAAACATACACAGTCGAACGCACACTGATACACACTGAACCACAAACACACAGTCTATGTGCTTTTCCAGTGTCCATTAGCTCAGTGCTACTACTCTGCCTGCCTGTAGTTGGACACAAGCGTTGTGACTTTTAGTGGACTAAATAACAATAATAATACATATTTTACATGAAGATCATTTTTATTAACAGCTTAACCTTAAAGACATGTGATAGACATACATAATTATGACAGAAAGAAAGGTGTGGCATTGTTCAAACTTGAAATATCACATTTATTAAAAGCTAGATTCATTTTAAACTGAACAAAAATATAAACCCAAAATGCAACAATTTGTTATATTTTACTGAGTTACAGTTCATATAAGGAAATGGATTTCAAATGACTGGGAATACATATATGCATCTGTTGGTCAGAGATATCTTTTTTTTAAAGCTAGGGGCGAGGATCAGAAAACCAGTCAGTATCTGGTATGACCACCATTTGCTTCATGCAGCGCAAAAAAAACTCCTTCGCATAGAGTTGATCAGGCTGTTGATTGTGGCCTGTGGAATGTTGTCCAACTCCTCTTCAATGGCTGTGCAAAGTTGCTGGATATTGGCGGGAACTGGAGCACGCTGTCGTACACATTGATCCAGAGCATCCCAAACATGCTCAATGGGTGACATGTCTGGTGATTATGCAAGCCATGGAAGAACTAGGACATTTTCAGCTTCCAGGTACTGTGTACAGATCCTTGCAACATGGGGCCTTGCATTATTATTCTGAAACATGAAATGATGGCGGCGGATGAATGGCATGACAATGAGCCTCAGGATCTCATCACAGGATCTATGCAATTGTGTTTGTTGTCTGTAGCTTATGCCTGCTCAACCCCACCGCCACCATTGGGCACTCTGTTCACAACTTTGACAGCAAACCGCTCACTCACACGACGCCATATACATGGTCTGCGGTTGTGACACAGGTTGGACATACAGCCACATTTTTTAAAAGGATGTTGGAGGTGGCTTATGGTAGAGAAATATACATTCAATTATCTGGCAACTGCTCTGGTGAGCATTCCTGCAGTTAGCATGTCAATTGCACACTCTCTCAAAACTTGAGACATCTGTGGCATTGTGTTGTGTGACAAAACTGCACATTTTAGAGTGGCCATTTATTGTCCCCAGCACAAGGTTCACATGTGTAATAATCATGCCTTTTAATCAGCTTCTTGATATGCCACACCTGTCAGGTGGATGGATTATCTTGGCAAAGGAGAAATGTTCAGTAACATTTGAGACAAATATTTTTTTGGTGCAAATGGAACATTTCTGGGATCTTTTATTTCAGCACATCAAACATGGGACCAACACTTTACATGTTGTGTTTAATTTTTTGTTCAGTGTATTTCGTTTTACACAATTTAGGTACTGAGTTAAGGTACTGGTGAATTCACATTTAAACTTCTTGACAAGTTTTAATGTCTGTGTTTTAGGCTCAGTATGTTTGAGTGTCTAGTATAGCCATGGCTATGTCTGTCTGTCTCGCTCTCTTCCTGTCTCTGTCTCTCTGTCTCTCTCTCTCTTCCTCTCTCTGTCTCTTTCTCTCTCTTCCTCTCCATCTCTCTCATTATATATATATCTCTCTGTCTCTCTCTCTCTCTCTCTTCCTCTCTGTCTCTTTCTCTTTCTTCCTCTCTATCTCTCATTATATATATATCTCTCTCTGTCTCTCTCTGTTTCTCTTCCTGTTTTTGTCTCTCTCTCTCTCTCTCTCTCTCTCTCTCTCTCTCTCTCTCTCTCTCTCTCTCTCTCTCTCTCTCTCTTCCACTCTCTCTGTCTCTGTCTATTCAATTCCAAGGACTTTATTGGCATGGAAAACTCTCTCTCTCTCTCTCTCTTTTTTTCTCCGTTTCACACTCTCTCTCTCTCTCTCTCTCTTTTTCTCCGTTTCACTCCCTCTCTCTCTCTCTCTCTCTCTCTCTCTCTCTCTCTCTCTCTCTCTCTCTCTCTCTCTCTCTCTCTCTCTCTCTCTCTCTCTCTCTCTCTCTCTCTCTCTCTCTCTCTCTCTCTCTCCTCTCATTCTCTCTCCCTCTCATTCTCTCTCTCTCTTCTCATTCTCTCTCTCTCTCTCTCTCTCTCTCTCTCTCTCTCTCTCTCTCTCTCTCTCTCTCTCTCTCTCTCTCTCTCTCTCTCTCTCTCTCTCTCTCTCTCTCTCTCTCTCTCTCTCTCTCTCTCTCTCTCTCTCTCTCCTAATGAAGACCAGTTGTCTCTGCGCCAGGAAAACAAAATAAAAGGAGGTATAAATGGCAGCACCATCTGGCGCCTGCCCTGCCTGCTGAAGAGAGGGGGGTGAGCAGAGGAGGAGAGAGGAGAGGGGGATCATTTTTGAGGAAAGGTGAATGAGAGGAGGATGATATCTGCCCTGCGAAGAACAGGAGCGGGGGAGGAGAAGGGAATGGCGAGGGAACCTTTTATTTCCCTCGCCGGAGAAGAGAAGAGGGGGATGATTCCAGGTTTATTTCAATCATCAGGTTTAAAACAGAACTGTCTTTCCATCGCAGGTTGATGTTTATTGACATGAATCTTGTCATGGTGGCAGAACAGAGCGATTTCTGCTAGCTGGGCCAGCTGCAAAGTCCAAATTCATGAACATTTAAGGTTAGGGCTAGGCATTAGGATTAGGAATGTTGTTAAGGTTAGGGTTAAGTTAAAAGAGCTGAGCTGCCTCCAGGGCAAGATTAATGACAATAAGTGCTAACCTACCTCCCTCAGCTGCCCCAGGCAAGCAGGCTCCTCTGAGGATGCCTAAGTATGCTGGCAGGAGGCCCCAATGAAGAATTAGGTCCCCTAGGACCCCTGATGACAGACTAACTGGGCTATTTATGCCTTTGCTGTGAGACGCTGCCAGGAGGTCCTCTCTCTAACAAACGCTACTCTATTTCAGGGCTGACTTCACAAAGACACGTTCTGGGCAGAAACATCACACTACTGTGGAGTTGGCTGGTTAATAGAAAGAGACATTCTCAACCATGGTAGTGTACTGTACCGTGTAGTGCCTTGAGACATAATGATTTGGGATCAATAGATGATGTCTAGGGATTCATTTAGAAGCCCAATGAAGGTCTCATAGTTGAATGTGATATGACATCCCGTAGCCTCGTACCTGACAACACACGTTAGCTGTGATTATAATCATGAATTCGGAGGGCTTCTTGTGCCTTATTACTTTATTAAACAAAACAAATGTGGCATTGGAGACATGATGAGAGAGACAACCTTTTCACAACAGAGTCTGAAAGCATGTTGAGGACAATAATTGGAAAATATACTGATGAGGTGTCACTGAAACTGCTGCAAACATTTTAACAGGGAGAAATATCATTTGACTGAAAAAATAATAATAGAGTAGGTGCCCTACACACTTTCAGGAGGTTTTAATTTAATGAAAAACTTGCTGTAACTTTGAACCCTGCGGCCTAACCAGCAGCCTTAACTCTCAGAACTGCAGCGCCTCACTCAACAATTCACTACTCATGAATGACCTCAGTATGAGTATTCAACAATGCCGTGGGATAAATGTAATTAACTGTCAGTTCATCAGGTAGGAGATTCCAGCCATTAATTTTAAACACACAAATCTAATATTCTTTCAATCCTCACACGCACACACGCACACGCACACACACGCACGCACGCACGCACGCACGCACGCACGCACGCACGCACGCACACACACACACACACACACACACACACACACACACACACACACACACACACGCACACACACACACACACACACTGACTTAATAAAACATTAGGAACGCCTTCCTAATATTGAGTTACACCTTCTTTTGCCATCAAAACAGCCTCAATTCATCGGGGCATGGACTCTACAAGGCCTCGAAAGTGTTGCACAGGGATGCTGGCCAATGTTGACTCCAATGATTCCCACAGTTGTGTCAAGTTGACTGGATGTCCTTTCGGTGGTGGACCATTCTTGATACACACGAGAAACTGTTGAGTGTGAAAAACCCAGCAGCTTTGCAGTTCTTGACACACTCAAATCGGTGAGCCTGGCGCCTACCTCCACACCCGGTCAAAGGCAATTCAATATTTTGTCTTGCCCATTCTAGCGGTTAGAGCGTTGGGCCAGTAACAGAAAGGCTGCTGGATCGAATCTCCGAGATGACAAAGTAAACATCTGTCGCTATTCCGCTGAGCAAGGCAGTTAACCCACTGTTCCAGTTGTACAACTGACTAGGTATCCACCTTTCCCTTCACCCTCTGAATTGCACACAAACACAAACCATGTCTCATAACCTGTCTCATCCCCTTCATCTACACTGATTGAAGTGGATTTAACAGGTGACATCAATAAGGGAGCATAGCTTTCACCTGGATTCACCTGGTCATTCTATGTTGTAGGTGTACCTAATGTTTTGTCAAGGACCCTCTGCTCAAGTCCGAGTTGAGTCCAAGTCTGAGTCACGAGCAGAGTCACTCGTCCATTCATTTTTTAGGTCTTACTGTGCAATGGTTTCTAGTCGCCACCAGATGTCAGTATATCACATCTCCCTAATGAAAAAACCAAACTAATTTACTATTCATCACTAGCTCACAAGTTCTACTCAATACCTGTGTTTCACTACTTATTTACTGCATAAATGAATGGTAAGTCAGGCTCTCAGCTACTTTTTTGTATGATATTTGTTTAGGTTTTTTATTGCAGAGTGAAAACTAAAGGGTGACTGTTCAGAACCTGGCTATGGGATGTAAGGGGGAAAGTAGGAGGAGGGTAGAGAGAGATGACAAGTTAAATGACAGCCTACTTCTCTATACTCAAAGGGAGAAGCAGACAAATAGCAAGACTGTTGTTTTACTATTAAACTCAATACTAGTATTGTTTTCAATTTCGTGAAGCAGTTTGTTTCTTAACCAAGCGACGCTAAGTAGTAAGCAGATGACTGGTGGTTACAGGGAAGGAACAGTCACTTGCGTGATGTGTCAACTATGATCGCAAGCGGAGCCAGAGCGGAGCCAGAGCAGAGCAGAGCCAGAGCGGAGCCAGAGCGGAGCCAGAGCGGAGCCAGAGCAGAGCCAGAGCCAGAGCGGAGCCAGAGCGGAGCCAGAGCGGAGCCAGAGCGGAGCCAGAGCGGAGCCAGAGCGGAGCCAGAGCAGAGCCAGAGCCAGAGCGGAGCCAGAGCGGAGCCAGAGCGGAGCCAGAGCAGAGCCAGAGCAGAGCCAGAGCAGAGCCAGAGCAGAGCCAGAGCCAGAGCGGAGCCAGAGCGGAGCCAGAGCGGAGCCAGAGCGGAGCCAGAGCCAGAGCGGAGCCAGAGCGGAGCCAGAGCAGAGCCAGAGCAGAGCCAGAGCAGAGCCAGAGCCAGAGCCAGAGCGGAGCCAGAGCAGAGCCAGAGCCAGAGCAGAGCCAGAGCAGAGCCAGAGCCAGAGCAGAGCCAGAGCCAGAGCAGAGCCAGAGCAGAGCCAGAGCCAGAGCAGAGCCAGAGCTAGAGCCAGAGCAGAGCCAGAGCGGAGCCAGAGCGGAGCCAGAGCAGAGCCAGAGCCAGAGCGGAGCCAGAGCAGAGCCAGAGCGGAGCCAGAGCGGAGCCAGAGCAGAGCCAGAGCAGAGCCAGAGCGGAGCCAGAGCGGAGCCAGAGGGAGCCAGAGGGAGCCAGAGCGGAGCCAGAGCGGAGCCAGAGCGGAGCCAGAGCGGAGCCAGAGCAGAGCCAGAGCGGAGCCAGAGCAGAGCCAGAGCAGAGCCAGAGCAGAGCCAGAGCAGAGCCAGAGCGGAGCCAGAGCAGAGCCAGAGCAGAGCCAGAGCGGAGCCAGAGCAGAGCCAGAGCGGAGCCAGAGCAGAGCCAGAGCAGAGCCAGAGCGGAGCCAGAGCGGAGCCAGAGGGAGCCAGAGGGAGCCAGAGCGGAGCCAGAGCGGAGCCAGAGCGGAGCCAGAGCGGAGCCAGAGCAGAGCCAGAGCGGAGCCAGAGCGGAGCCAGAGCAGAGCCAGAGCGGAGCCAGAGCGGAGCCAGAGCGGAGCCAGAGCGGAGCCAGAGGGAGCCAGAGGGAGCCAGAGCGGAGCCAGAGCGGAGCCAGAGCAGAGCCAGAGCGGAGCCAGAGCGGAGCCAGAGCGGAGCCAGAGCAGAGCCAGAGCGGAGCCAGAGCAGAGCCAGAGCGGAGCCAGAGCGGAGCCAGAGCGGAGCCAGAGGGAGCCAGAGGGAGCCAGAGCAGAGCCAGAGCAGAGCCAGAGCGGAGCCAGAGCAGAGCCAGAGCGGAGCCAGAGCAGAGCCAGAGCGGAGCCAGAGCAGAGCCAGAGCAGAGCCAGAGCGGAGCCAGAGCGGAGCCAGAGGGAGCCAGAGGGAGCCAGAGCGGAGCCAGAGCGGAGCCAGAGCAGAGGAGCCAGAGCAGAGCCAGAGCAGAGCCAGAGCAGAGGAGCCAGAGCGGAGCCAGAGCGGAGCCAGAGCAGAGGAGCCAGAGAGGAGCCAGAGCGGAGCCAGAGCGGAGCCAGAGCGGAGCCAGAGCAGAGCCAGAGCCAGAGCAGAGCCAGAGCAGAGCCAGAGCGGAGCCAGAGCGGAGCCAGAGCAGAGCCAGAGCGGAGCCAGAGCGGAGCCAGAGCAGAGCCAGAGCCAGAGCAGAGCCAGAGCAGAGCCAGAGCCAGAGCAGAGCCAGAGCCAGAGCAGAGCCAGAGCAGAGCCAGAGCCAGAGCAGAGCCAGAGCTAGAGCCAGAGCAGAGCCAGAGCGGAGCCAGAGCGGAGCCAGAGCAGAGCCAGAGCAGAGCCAGAGCGGAGCCAGAGCAGAGCCAGAGCGGAGCCAGAGCGGAGCCAGAGCGGAGCCAGAGCGGAGCCAGAGTGGAGCCAGAGGGAGCCAGAGGGAGCCAGAGCGGAGCCAGAGCGGAGCCAGAGCGGAGCCAGAGCAGAGGAGCCAGAGCGGAGCCAGAGCAGAGCCAGAGCAGAGGAGCCAGAGCGGAGCCAGAGCAGAGCCAGAGCAGAGGAGCCAGAGCGGAGCCAGAGCGGAGCCAGAGCGGAGCCAGAGCGGAGCCAGAGCGGAGCCAGAGCAGAGGAGCCAGAGCGGAGCCAGAGCGGAGCCAGAGCGGAACCAGAGGGAGCCAGAGGGAGCCAGAGCGGAGCCAGAGCAGAGCCAGAGCAGAGGAGCCAGAGCCAGAGCAGAGCCAGAGCAGAGGAGCCAGAGCGGAGCCAGAGCAGAGCCAGAGCGGAGCCAGAGCGGAGCCAGAGCAGAGCCAGAGCAGAGGAGCCAGAGCGGAGCCAGAGCGGAGCCAGAGCAGAGCCAGAGCGGAGCCAGAGCGGAGCCAGAGCGGAGCCAGAGCAGAGCCAGAGCAGAGGAGCCAGAGCGGAGCCAGAGCAGAGCCAGAGCAGAGGAGCCAGAGCGGAGCCAGAGCAGAGCCAGAGCAGAGGAGCCAGAGCGGAGCCAGAGCGGAGCCAGAGCAGAGCCAGAGCGGAGCCAGAGCAGAGGAGCCAGAGCGGAGCCAGAGCGGAGCCAGAGCGGAGCCAGAGCAGAGGAGCCAGAGCGGAGCCAGAGCGGAGGCAGAGCGGAGCCAGAGCGGAGCCAGAGCGGAGCCAGAGCAGAGGAGCCAGAGCGGAGCCAGAGCGGAGCCAGAGCAGAGGAGCCAGAGCGGAGCCAGAGCGGAGCCAGAGCGGAGCCAGAGCGGAGCCAGAGCGGAGCCAGAGCAGAGCCAGAGCGGAGCCAGAGCGGAGCCAGAGCGGAGCCAGAGCGGAGCCAGAGCAGAGCCAGAGCGGAGCCAGAGCAGAGGAGCCAGAGCGGAGCCAGAGCGGAGCCAGAGCAGAGGAGCCAGAGCGGAGCCAGAGCGGAGCCAGAGCGGAGCCAGAGCGGAGCCAGAGCGGAGCAGAGCAGAGCCAGAGCGGAGCCAGAGCGGAGCCAGAGCAGAGGAGCCAGAGCAGAGCCAGAGCGGAGCCAGAGCAGAGAGCGGAGCCAGAGCGGAGCCAGAGCGGAGCCAGAGCAGAGGAGCCAGAGCAGAGCCAGAGCGGAGCCAGAGCAGAGGAGCCAGAGCAGAGCCAGAGCGGAGCCAGAGCGGAGCCAGAGCAGAGGAGCCAGAGCGGAGCCAGAGCGGAGCCAGAGCGGAGCCAGAGCGGAGCCAGAGCAGAGGAGCCAGAGCGGAGCCAGAGCAGAGGAGCCAGAGCGGAGCCAGAGCAGAGCCAGAGCGGAGCCAGAGCGGAGCCAGAGCAGAGCCAGAGCAGAGGAGCCAGAGCGGAGCCAGAGCGGAGCCAGAGCAGAGCCAGAGCGGAGCCAGAGCGGAGAGCGGAGCCAGAGCGGAGCCAGAGCCAGAGCAGAGAGCCAGAGCGGAGCCAGAGCGGAGCCAGAGCAGAGCCAGAGCGGAGCCAGAGCGGAGCCAGAGCAGAGCCAGAGCAGAGGAGCCAGAGCGGAGCCAGAGCGGAGCCAGAGCAGAGCCAGAGCGGAGCCAGAGCAGAGGAGCCAGAGCGGAGCCAGAGCGGAGCCAGAGCCAGAGCCAGAGCAGAGAGCCAGAGCCAGAGCGGAGCCAGAGCGGAGAGCAGAGCGGAGCCAGAGCGGAGCCAGAGCGGAGCCAGAGCAGCCAGAGCGGAGCCAGAGCGAGCAGAGCCAGAGCGGAGCCAGAGCAGAGGAGCCAGAGCGGAGCCAGAGCGGAGCCAGAGCGGAGCCAGAGCGGAGCCAGAGCGGAGCCAGAGCGGAGCCAGAGCAGAGCCAGAGCGGAGCCAGAGCAGAGGAGCCAGAGCGGAGCCAGAGCGGAGCCAGAGCAGAGCCAGAGCGGAGCCAGAGCAGAGGAGCCAGAGCGGAGCCAGAGCGGAGCCAGAGCAGAGGAGCCAGAGCGGAGCCAGAGCGGAGCCAGAGCGGAGCCAGAGCGGAGCCAGAGCAGAGGAGCCAGAGCGGAGCCAGAGCGGAGCCAGAGCAGAGGAGCCAGAGCAGAGCCAGAGCGGAGCCAGAGCAGAGGAGCCAGAGCGGAGCCAGAGCGGAGCCAGAGCAGAGGAGCCAGAGCAGAGCCAGAGCGGAGCCAGAGCAGAGGAGCCAGAGCAGAGCCAGAGCGGAGCCAGAGCAGAGGAGCCAGAGCGGAGCCAGAGCAGAGCCAGAGCAGAGGAGCCAGAGCGGAGCCAGAGCAGAGCCAGAGCAGAGGAGCCAGAGCGGAGCCAGAGCAGAGCCAGAGCGGAGCCAGAGCGGAGCCAGAGCAGAGCCAGAGCAGAGGAGCCAGAGCGGAGCCAGAGCGGAGCCAGAGCAGAGCCAGAGCGGAGCCAGAGCAGAGGAGCCAGAGCGGAGCCAGAGCGGAGCCAGAGCGGAGCCAGAGCGGAGCCAGAGCAGAGGAGCCAGAGCGGAGCCAGAGCGGAGCCAGAGCGGAGCCAGAGCGGAGCCAGAGCAGAGGAGCCAGAGCGGAGCCAGAGCGGAGCCAGAGCAGAGGAGCCAGAGCGGAGCCAGAGCGGAGCCAGAGCGGAGCCAGAGCGGAGCCAGAGCGGAGCCAGAGCGGAGCCAGAGCAGAGGAGCCAGAGCGGAGCCAGAGCGCGAGCCAGAGCGGAGCCAGAGCAGAGGAGACAGAGCAGAGCCAGAGCAGAGACAGAGCGGAGCCAGAGCGGGCCAGAGCGGAGCCAGAGCGGAGCCAGCCTGCCCGTCTGCCCACAATCATCGCTTGCTCCCCTGCAGCATGTAGATGTAGTGTGCCGGGTCCTTCCCACTGCTAGAGAACAGAACCCTCGCTGCTCTGTGCAACCAGTGCTGCTAATATTCTGCTTATCATAGTAGTCTATCCAGTCCAAGTGCAAATACAAGTCACGAGGAGGTGAGTCTAAGTCACCAATTGTCAAGTCCAAGTCGAGTCACTATTCAAAATCGGGAATCAAATTGAGTCCGAGTCCTGGACTTGAGTACTACAATACTGCATACACACACTGTGGAATAATTAGACAGGTGTATCTGTTGAGATTGCTTTCTTTCAGATGAATTAGCTGGTCATAATTGGCCAGTGTTAAATCAATAATATGAATCTGCTTCCTATAGCTCATTACTCCCTGGGCTGCAGATACATTATTATCTGACCACAAACACACCACTGTATGTACTTCCACAGCAGTATATAGCTATATTCTCAGCCCTGTGGCTAAACCTATTTTTTTGTCATTCACCATGTTTAAACTTTGTGTTGCTGGTAACTGGCAGTTTTTGGAATCATAGTGTTGATTGTCTGAACTATTATTGTGTAACACAAAGACAACTCTGCCTGAGTATGGTTCTCCCTTTGACCCCAGAGAAATCCAGTTTAGTGAGTGTTTACTGAATGTTTTCCAATTAGTCTGTGCTGTAATAAACCTCCGTTTTGTTGCTGTAGTATTATTATGAAGGCTCATTAATGAACCCAGAGAGTTAATGGAGCGACGTACCTTTGTACCAGGAGGAGAGGTGCTGACTCAACAGGACCAGAACTAATCGACTTCTAGAAACCGGGGAGTGTAGGGAGATGAAGGAGACATTGACTTACTGGAACAGTTATACGTTTCAGAAGTTTCTTAAGCAAACTTGAAATGTTCTTAGTATACACAGTGGTTCATATGTTTCCTAAGCACACACTAAGATTCTAAAATACTTTGTCATGTGCTGCCTGGCTGTATGTCTGCGCCCACCACTCACCCACGCACCAGCCAGAGATCAGAGATTACACACTGTTAATAGAAGCTTTTATCTACTCAGCAGCACCACACTTCAACTCTGTAGAGTGGTTGGCTACACCGACACATGAAACAGGTTAATTGACATCTTCACATTCTCCAATAGTGTTTTTTAGAGTCTGATATGGCACCTTAGAAACATTTACAGTTATATATAATGTTAGCTTAATGGAATTCAAGTAGGGTGTGAATGACTTTAATTGAAGTACTCTAATATCAATAGAAACGTATTTAGAGTGTGTGGCTGGTGTATATAGTCAGGTGTAATTATGTCTAAGAGGGAGAAATGTAATTTGGTGTGTACGGGAACAATTAGCCTTGAATAAAGATCATTATGATCATTTTTAAAGACCACATACATTAACATGTTTATAAGATCAATTCATACAAAATGAATTAATGTTATAAAGGAATGATCTTTCCAAACACAATACATATTGTCAAGTCATGTGTATTTAAAGTGCATGATACAAGGGACACACTTTACACAACACACTTTTTCTGCGTGACTGCAAATAATTGTTTCATAATACTGAATAAGGACAAAAACCTCAAACTTAGGAAGGTATTGTGCGATGAACAATATGCACACTTTACAATTCCAAGGCTGTAACTCTACATTGTTAACCCTTTCACAGAGGCTTTGTGTTATTTTGTTCTGAGAGAAACAGCCTTTTTAAGGTCTTTTGAGAGACCATGTCCATGGAATGTGGACAAACCTCAGTGCATTATGGGCCTCTATGCCATGTTGCTGAGTCAGCAGTTTGTACAATGGGGCCACAGGTATAAAAAGAAAGGTTTTAAACCAGTAGAATATCAGTTCCAGAGCAGCAGCAGCAGCAGCAGCAGCAGCAGCAACAGGACCCCCACGAAGCAAGCCAAAATGCCCAACATGAACAGCAGGATCGTCTTCTACGAGGACAGGAACTTCATGGGCCGCTCCCATGAGTGCAGCACCGACTGCCCTGACATGTACTCCTTCCTGAGCCGCTGCCACTCCTGCAAGGTTGAGGGTGGCTGCTTCATGCTGTATGACCGCCCCAACTACATGGGAAACCAGCACTTCATGAGGAAGGGAGAGTACGCTGACTACCACATGATGGGAATGGCCAATGGTATGAGGTCCTGCCGCATGATCCCTATGCACAGGGGATCTTACAGGATGAAGATCTACGAGAGAGAGAGCTTCGGCGGTCAGAGCCACGAGATCACGGAGGACTGTGACAACATCATGGATCGTTACCGCATGTCCAGCTGTATGTCCTGCAACATCCAGGACGGCCACTGGCTCATGTATGAGATGCCCCACTTCAGAGGCAGGATGATGTTCATGAGGCCTGGAGAGTACAGGCACTTCAGCATGGGTATGGGAAGCATGGGTGGCATGGGCGGCATGGGTGGCATGAGGTTCCAGAGCATGAGGCGTATCAACGAGTCCTGGTACTAGATGCTGCTCTTTACAATGATGTAACAAGCCATTGAATAAAAATATTTAAATAAATAAATAAAAAAGTTATTTTTTCTTGCTTTCTGAGGAACAAATATAATCATATTCATTCTGTAATGCACCTTGATATAGTACATGTGATGAAAAGCCCTAAAATGCCACAACTCTCTGCCCACAACCTGGACCATAATTCAACATATTTAACACTCCATGAGACCATTCAACTCATTAGAATGCCAATATACATGGACAGTGATAGCTGTTGTTGATAATAACAGCTCCAAGAGAACATCCCATAATGATTTTTATTAAAGAAACAAGGTCTTTACCTCTCAGTCTGGTTCAATACACTTTTTCAGCTCCGTAAGCTAACTAAAAAACCATCACTGTCAGTGGTTATTGACTGTTGAACTACAGTCAAAGGACAGTACACAGTGACCTGAAAACAGTGGAGATTTTACTTGGACAGACCATTGATGTTGGCCCACAGTAGAAGGAGAGTATTTACATGGACAACATTGTTATGTGTGTGAATGTGAGAGTTGTGAATACCTGATGCCCTTGGGAGGCCTGGTGAGGCCTGGTGACTCTCCAGGATCAGTCTTGATGTAGGATGGCAGGTTCTGGGCTCTGCCCTGTAATTGGTTTGTCATTGATTACCACTTCATGAGTTGTGACTGTCTCTCTGTCCTCTGGAATCTCCCTCAGTCTGTCTGGATGGCACTTGGCCTAGCTGAGATTTGGAGTGTGTGTGTGTGTGTGTGTGTGTGTGTGTGTGTGTGTGTGTGTGTGTGTGTGTGTGTGTGTGTGTGTGTGTGTGTGTGTGTGTGTGTGTGTGTGTGTGTGTGTGTGTGTGTGTGTGTGTGTGTGTGTGTGTGTGTGTGTGTGTGTGTGTGTGTGTGTGTGTGTGTGTGTGTGTCAAAGCTGGGCTGGAGTTCCTCATTGCTTTTAGCATTTAAAGAAGTTGATCTCTGGCAGATGGACAGTCTGGTTCTCTATATCAGTACAAAAGCCAAGGCCCGACTCAATAAATTTCAGATAAAAGCAAACTATTCACCACTTTATTAGGCTCAGCACACTGTTGTTTGTGGTTGTGGCTAGGGTAAGGGTTTAACCAGGATGTGGACATGATGCTATGGTTAGGGTTTAACCAGGATGTGGACATGAAGCTAGGGTTAGGGTTAGGGTAGGTGCTATGTGGGTATGTCTGAAATGGCATCCTAACCCTAAAATGTTATTTCAATATCCCAACAGCTGTAATGCTAACTACAACCCTAACCCTAGCATCATGTCTACATCCTGGTTTACCCCTAACCCGAGCATCATGTCTACATCCTGGTTTACCCCTAACCCTAACCCTAGCATCATGTCTACATCCTGGTTCAACCCTAACCCTAACCTTAGCATCATGTCTACATCCTGGTTCAACCCTAACCCTAGCATCATGTCTATATCCTGGTTTACCCCTAACCCTAGCATAATGTCTACATCCAGGTTCAACCTTAACATCATGTCTTCATCCTGGTTCAACCCTAACCCTAGCATCATGTCTACATCCTGGTTCAACCCTAACCCTAACCCTAGCATCATGTCTACATCCTGGTTCAACCCTAACCCTAGCATAATGTCTACATCCAGGTTCAACACTAACATCATGTCTTCATCCTGGTTCAACCCTAACCCTAACCCGAGCATCATGTCTACATCCTGGTTTACCCCTAACCCTAGCATCATGTCTACATCCTGGTTTACCCCTAACCCTAGCATCATGTCTACATCCTGGTTTACCCCTAACCCTAGCATCATGTCTACATCCTGGTTTACCCCTAACCCCAGCATCATGTCTACATCCTGGTTTACCTCTAACCCTAGCATCATGTCTACATCCTGGTTTAGCCCTAACCCTAACCCTAGCATCATGTCTACATCCTGGTTTACCTCTAACCCTAGCATCATGTCTACATCCTGGTTTACCCCTAACCCTAGCATCATGTCTACATCCTGGTTTACCTCTAACCCTAGCATCATGTCTACATCCTGGTTTAGCCCTAACCCTAACCCTAGCATCATGTCTACATCCTGGTTTACCACTAACCCTAGCATCATGTCTACATCCTGGTTTACCCCTAACCCTAGCATCATGTCTACATCCTGGTTTAACCCTAACCCTAGCATCAGGTCTACATCCTGGTTTATCCCTAACCCTAACCCTAGCATCATGTCTACATCCTGGTTTATCCCTAACCCTAGCATCATGTCTACATCCTGGTTTATCCCTAACCCTAGCATCATGTCTACATCCTGGTTTACCTCTAACCCTAGCATCATGTCTACATCCTGGTTTACCTCTAACCCTAGCATCATGTCTACATCCTGGTTTACCTCTAACCCTAGCAACAGGTCTACATCCTGGTTTAACCCTGACCCTAGCATCATGTCAACATCCTGGTTTACCCCTAACCCTAGCATCATGTCTACATCCTGGTTTAACCCTAACCCTAGCATCATGTCTACATCCTGGTTTACCTCTAACCCTAGCATCATGTCTACATCCTGGTTTACCTCTAACCCTAGCATCATGTCTACATCCTGGTTTACCTCTAACCCTAGCATCATGTCTACATCCTGGTTTACCTCTAACCCTAGCATCATGTCTACATCCTGGTTTACCTCTAACCCTAGCATCATGTCTACATCCTGGTTTATCCCTAACCATAGCATCATGTCTACATCCTGGTTCAACCCTAACCCTAACATCATGTCTACATCCTGGTTTATCCCTAACCCTAGCATCATGTCTACATCCTGGTTTAACCCTAACCCTAACCATAGCATCATGTCTACATCCTGGTTCAACCCTAACCCTAACATCATGTCTACATCCTGGTTTATCCCTAACCCCAGCATCATGTCTACATCCTGGTTTACCCCTAACCCTAGCATCATGTCTACATCCTGGTTTATCCCTAACCCTAGCATCATGTCTACATCCTGGTTTATCCCTAACCCTAGCATCATGTCTACATCCTGGTTTATCCCTAACCCTAGCATCATGTCTACATCCTGGTTTACCTCTAACCCTAGCATCATGTCTACATCCTGGTTTACCTCTAACCCTAGCATCATGTCTACATCCTGGTTTAACCCTAACCCTAGCATCATGTCTACATCCTGGTTTAGCCCTAACCCTAACCCTAGCATCATGTCTACATCCTGGTTTATCCCTAACCATAGCATCATGTCTACATCCTGGTTCAACCCTAACCCTAACATCATGTCTACATCCTGGTTTAACCCTAACCATAGCATCATGTCTACATCCTGGTTCAACCCTAACCCTAACATCATGTCTACATCCTGGTTTATCCCTAACCCTAGCATCATGTCTACATCCTGGTTTAACCCTAACCCTAACCATAGCATCATGTCTACATCCGGGTTCAACCCTAACCCTAACATCATGTCTACATCCTGGTTTATCCCTAACCCCAGCATCATGTCTACATCCTGGTTTACCCCTAACCCTAGCATCATGTCTACATCCTGGTTTATCCCTAACCCTAGCATCATGTCTACATCCTGGTTTATCCCTAACCCTAGCATCATGTCTACATCCTGGTTTATCCCTAACCCTAGCATCATGTCTACATCCTGGTTTACCTCTAACCCTAGCATCATGTCTACATCCTGGTTTACCTCTAACCCTAGCATCATGTCTACATCCTGGTTTAACCCTAACCCTAGCATCATGTCTACATCCTGGTTTAACCCTAACCCTAGCATCAGGTCTACATCCTGGTTTATCCCTAACCCTAACCCTAGCATCATGTCTACATCCTGGTTTATCCCTAACCCTAGCATCATGTCTACATCCTGGTTTATCCCTAACCCTAGCATCATGTCTACATCCTGGTTTACCTCTAACCCTAGCATCATGTCTACATCCTGGTTTACCTCTAACCCTAGCATCATGTCTACATCCTGGTTTACCTCTAACCCTAGCATCATGTCTACATCCTGGTTTACCTCTAACCCTAGCATCATGTCTACATCCTGGTTTACCTCTAACCCTAGCATCATGTCTACATCCTGGTTTATCCCTAACCATAGCATCATGTCTACATCCTGGTTCAACCCTAACCCTAACATCATGTCTACATCCTGGTTTATCCCTAACCCTAGCATCATGTCTACATCCTGGTTTAACCCTAACCCTAACCATAGCATCATGTCTACATCCTGGTTCAACCCTAACCCTAACATCATGTCTACATCCTGGTTTATCCCTAACCCCAGCATCATGTCTACATCCTGGTTTACCCCTAACCCTAGCATCATGTCTACATCCTGGTTTATCCCTAACCCTAGCATCATGTCTACATCCTGGTTTATCCCTAACCCTAGCATCATGTCTACATCCTGGTTTATCCCTAACCCTAGCATCATGTCTACATCCTGGTTTACCTCTAACCCTAGCATCATGTCTACATCCTGGTTTACCTCTAACCCTAGCATCATGTCTACATCCTGGTTTAACCCTAACCCTAGCATCATGTCTACATCCTGGTTTAACCCTAACCCTAGCATCAGGTCTACATCCTGGTTTATCCCTAACCCTAACCCTAGCATCATGTCTACATCCTGGTTTATCCCTAACCCTAGCATCATGTCTACATCCTGGTTTATCCCTAACCCTAGCATCATGTCTACATCCTGGTTTACCTCTAACCCTAGCATCATGTCTACATCCTGGTTTAACCCTAACCCTAGCATCATGTCTACATCCTGGTTTACCTCTAACCCTAGCATCATGTCTACATCCTGGTTTACCTCTAACCCTAGCATCATGTCTACATCCTGGTTTACCTCTAACCCTAGCATCATGTCTACATCCTGGTTTACCTCTAACCCTAGCATCATGTCTACATCCTGGTTTACCTCTAACCCTAGCATCATGTCTACATCCTGGTTTATCCCTAACCATAGCATCATGTCTACATCCTGGTTTAACCCTAACCCTAACCATAGCATCATGTCTACATCCTGGTTTAACCCTAACCATAGCATCATGTCTACATCCTGGTTCAACCCTAACCCTAACATCATGTCTACATCCTGGTTTATCCCTAACCCTAGCATCATGTCTACATCCTGGTTTACCCCTAACCCTAGCATCATGTCTACATCCTGGTTTATCCCTAACCCTAGCATCATGTCTACATCCTGGTTTATCCCTAACCCTAGCATCATGTCTACATCCTGGTTTACCTCTAACCCTAGCATCATGTCTACATCCTGGTTTACCTCTAACCCTAGCATCATGTCTACATCCTGGTTTAACCCTAACCCTAACCCTAGCATCAGGTCTACATCCTGGTTTATCCCTAACCCTAACCCTAACATCATGTCTACATCCTGATTTAACCCTAACCCTAACCCTAGCATCAGGTCTACATCCTGGTTTATCCCTAACCCTAACCCTAGCATCATGTCTACATCCTGGTTTAACCCTAACCCTAGCATCAGGTCTACATCCTGGTTTATCCCTAACCCTAACCCTAGCATCATGTCTACATCCTGGTTTAACCCTAACCCTAACCCTAGCATCATGTCTACATCCTGGTTTAACCCTAACCCTAACCCTAACATCATGTCTACATCCTGGTTTACCTCTAACCCTAGCATCATGTCTACATCCTGGTTTACCTCTAACCCTAGCATCATGTCTACATCCTGGTTTACCTCTAACCCTAGCATCATGTCTACATCCTGGTTTAACCCTAACCCTAGCATCATGTCAACATCCTGGTTTACCTCTAACCCTAGCATCATGTCTACATCCCGGTTTACCCCGAACCCTAGCATCATTTCTTCATCCCGGTTCAACCCTAACCCTAGCCACAACCCTATACCTAACCCTAAAATGGCATTCTAATATCCCTGCCAGTGGTGGTCAGTGCTGTTTAAGATTAGGGGGCACAAATATTTTTTAATGAGCACGGCCTTACTTCTATTACAGCATATAAAATCAAATCAAATGTATTTATAAAGTCCTTTTTACATCAGCCGATGTCATAAAGTGCTGTACAGAAACCCAGCCTAAAACCCCAAACAGCAAGCAATGCAGATGTAGAAGTACGGTGGCTAGGAAAAACTCCCTAGAAAGGCCGGAAACCTAGGAAGAAACCTAGAAAGGAACCAGGCTATGAGGGGTGGCCAGTCCTCTTCTGGCTTTGCCGGGTGGAGATTATAACAGGACATGGCCAAGATGTTCAAACGTTCATAGATGACCAGCAGGGTCAGATAATAATAATAATCACAGTGGTTGTAGAGGATGCAACAGGTCAGCACCTCAGGAGTAAATGTCAGTTGGCTTTTCATAGCCGATCATTAAGAGTTAGAGACAGCAGGTGTGGTAGAGAGTCCAAAACAACAGATCCGGGACGAGGTAGCACGTCATGTGAACAGGTCAGGGTTCCATAGCCGCAGGCAGAACCGTTGAAACTGGAGCAGCAGCACGACCAGGGGTACTGGGGACAGCAAGGAGTCATCAGGCCAGGTAGTCCTGAGGCAAGGTCCAAGGGCTTAGATCCTCCAGAGAAAGAGAGAAAACGAGAGAGAGAGAGAATTAGAGGGAGCATACTTAAAATCACACAGGACACCGGATAAAACAGGAGAAATACTCCAGATATAACAGAGTGACCCTAGCCCCCCGTCACATAAACTACTGAGGCTTAGACAGGAGGGGTCGGGAGATACCTTGGCCCTGTCCGACGATACTCCCGGACAGGGCCAAACAGGCAGGATTTAACCCCAGCCACTTTGCCAAAGCACAGCCCCCACACCACTAGAGGGATATCTTCAACCACCAACTTACTACCCTGAGACAAGGCTGAGTATAGCCCACAAAGATCTCCCCCATGGCACGAACCCGAGGGGGGAGCCAACCTACACAGGAAAATCACGTCAGTGACTCAACCCACTCAACTGACGCATCCCTCCTAGGGACGGCATGGAAGAGCACCAGTAAGCCAGTGACTCAGCCCCCGTAACAGGGTTAGAGGCAGAGAATCCCAGTGGAGAGAGGGAAACCGGCCAGGCAGAGACAGCAAGGGCGGTTCGTCGATCCAGTGCCTTTCTGTTCACCTTCACACCCCTGGGCCGGACTAAACTCAATCATAGCACCTACTGAAGTGATGAGTCTTCAATAAAGACTTAAAGGTTGAGACCACGTCTTCGTCTCTCACATGGATAGGCAGACCATTCCATAAAAATTGAGCTCTATATAAGAAAGCCCTGCCTCCAGCTGTTTGCTTAGAAATTCCTGGGACAGTAAGGAGCCCTGCGTCTTGTAACCGTAGCGTACGTGTAGGTATGTACGGCAGGACCAAATCGGAAAGATAGGTAGGGGCGACCCATGTAATGCTTTGTAGGTCACCAGTAAAACCTTAAAATCAGCCCTAGCCTTAACAGGAAGCCAGTGTAGAGAGCTGTGTTTAGCACTAACTGAAGTTTATTTAGTGTTTTATCCAGGTAGCCAGAAAGTAGAGCATTGCAGTAGTCTAATCTAGAAGTGACAAAAGCATGGATACATTTTTCTGCCTCATTTTTGGACAGAAGGTTTCAGATTTTTGCAATGTTACAAATATGAAAAAAAGCTGTCCTTGAAATATTATTGATATGTTCATCAAGAGAGATCAGGGTCCAGACTAACACTGAGGTCTTTCACAGTTTTATTTGAGATGACAACCATCACGATTATGTCCCGTCTGCTCCTGCTCCATAATCATAATGATTATGATCATTATGATTCACACCTGGACTCCATTACCTTCATCATTTCCTCCCCTTCATATGTCACTCTCCCATGTCCACTCACCAGTTGGTATTGTGCTTATGTATTGGTGGACTGCCTTATGTTAGTGTCGTGTTCTTTTTTTTTTTTGTATTACTAAAACGTTTCACCTGCACCTGCTTCCGACTCACCGCCCCATCATTACTGATTAATTGTCAGATCCAACTGAAGATCCCTTTGTTTCTTGGGACCGAGAACTAGCATCTCTGTTTAAAAGTAAAACATTTGACACCATCCACTTATGTCTGAAACACAGGCTTCCAGGGAGGGCAATTTTGGGGCTTCACCATGTTTCATCGAAATGTACATCTGTATATCTTCCGCATAGCAGTGAAAGTTAACATTATGTTTCCAAATGACATCACCAAGAGGTAAAATATATAGTGAAAACAATAGTGTCCTAAAACGGAACCTTGAACACCGAAATGTACTGTTGATTTGTCAGAGGACAAACCCTCCACAGAAACAAACTGATATCTTTCCGACAGATAAGATCTAAACCAGGCCAGAACTTGTCCGTGTCGACCAATTTGGGTTTTCAATCTCTGCAAAAGAATGTAGTGATTAATGGTATACAAAGCAGCACTAAGGTCTAGGAGCACGAGGACAGATGCAGAGCCTCGGTCTGACGCCATTAAAAGGTCATTTACCACCTTCATGAGTGCAGTCTCAGTGCTATGATGGGGTCTAAAACCATACTGAAGTATTTCGTATACATTGTTTGTCTTCAGGAAGGCAGTGAGTTGCTGCGCAACTGCTTTTTCCAAAACATTTGAGAGGAATGGGATTCGATATAGGCCGATAGTTTATATTTTCTGGGTCAAGGATTGGCTTTTTCAAGAGAGGCTTTATTACTGCCACTTTTAGTGCATTTGGTCCACATCCAGTGGATAGGGAGCCATGTATTATGTTCAACATAGGAGGGCCAAGCACAGGAAGCAGATCTTTCAGTAGTTTAGTTGGAATAGGGTCCAGTATCCAGCTTGAAGCTTTAGAGGCCAATATTATTTTCAGCAATGTGTCAAGAGATAAAGTATTAAAAAACTTGAGTGTCTCCCTTGATCCTTGGTCCTAGCAGTGTTGTGCAGAGTCACGAGATGTGAGATATCACAATCTCTTTCAATAATGACAGGAATGGAGTTCTTTATTCCAGTGAGATTGCTAAGGCGAACACCGCCATGTTTAGTTTTGCCCAACCTAGATCGAGGCACAGACATGGTCTCAATGATGATAGCTGAGCTGACTACACTGACTATGCTAGTGGCAGACTCCACTAAGCTGGCAGGCTGGCTAACAGCCTGCTGCCTGGCCTGTACCTATCTCACTGTGGAGCTAGAGGAGTTAGAGCCCAACATAGATAAGATGAGAGCACCCCTCCAGCTAGGATGGAGGGGTGCTTCATGTCCACACCAGGGCTCAACCCTAACATGCCACACCACTCGTGTCATGTGCTCGATTGTTGCAAAATAAATGTACACATACATGTTATTCAATCATTGCGCGCATCTATGTAGCCAGGCGCTAAAATAGAACTTGGTTCTATTTCTGATGCTTGACGTGCTGCAAGTCCCGCCTCTCCCGTCTCCTCATTGGTATAGGAACATAGACCCACGTGGGTGATTGAAAGATGAACTGAGGTCCACACTCCAGTCCAGCTGGTAGTGGTAATGTACCTTAAAGTTGGTTGCCAACCTCCATATAAAGTCCAAAGAAGAAGAAGATGAAGGAGGAGAAATTATTAGAAACAAACTTGGTTTACCCTTTTATCTCTGGATTAATTGTTGGTGTAGAGGACCTTGTGCATTTCAGCTAAAATAACAACCCAATGTTCATATCCCAATACAAATTAGCTAGCAACAGCAAGCTAGCCAAATTGCCATAAATGTTCAATGCTTTTCAACCTGTCCCCAAATTAATATAGTTGGTTCAGAATTTGTTTTGATATTTCAACCTGCATGTGCTGATTGCGTCTGGTGTGGGTGGACAAAATCAATATGTGCACGCTGATGTACTCATGCGAGCAGTCTGGTCAGCATATAATCGTCACAGTTTCCTTTATCTGGTCTAGTACACATCCACACTATACAGCACCTCACCATCAACCATAGAGGATTACAATATTATCAGTTATCACAGAACCCTCAAGGACATCACCAAGATTCACAGCTGTGAATCACAGAGCAGCAGCCATTAAAGCTTGTGGAGCTGGCTATTGTTTAATGATTGTGTAGCGACCCGCACAGACAGCTGTGTGTTATGTGTTAGGCTAGGAGGTGGTTGTGTTGTACTGACCAGTACCCGGTGTTCGCGGGGTCCGACATGTCAATCAACCTGCTATCTGCCAATCACGGGAATGCCTGGAATGTTCTGATGCCGGGCATCCTGGTGGTTGGCGGAGTGGCGTGGAGGGGGGTTGGGCAGGGGGGTGGAGCATTGGAAGTTAAGACCAGGTTCAGCCTTTGTTCTCTCTCTCTTACGTCTGGGCTTCACAAGAGAAGGTCACGATTGGCTTGTGGGTTATCTGTCATCTATTTGGCGTGTGCTACGGCCCAAACAGTAGCCTGTGTAAAGTTGGTTTAATAAACCATCAATTCGCAAACTCAAGCCTCTGTCTGGACAATTGTTCATTTATGATCTAGTCAGGTCATTACAATATGTAAAAATAGTAAAGCTTAATTTAGGGTTCTACTATTCAATCTGTAGTGCTGAAGTTCAGCATTACAGCGTGGTTGAAATCTAAAGGCAATGTTTCCACGTTGGCGGAAACTGCATTCACGGTAAATCCCGCCCAGCCCAATCGGAAATTACCCTTACATTTCTATCGCACAATCTGTAACGCTTCATCGATACAGATGTAATATAGCTCCTAATTACACTCCATGCACACAGCGCTAACCTCTAATAACCCGCCCACGCTCCCCTTCTTCCATAAAAAAAGAAGTGCTGAAATGGGCTGGGTGCCCTAACGCCTGTAGGGTTGTTTTTTGTGGAGGACGCGGGTTTTGCTGAGGTTGATGAGCTTCAATGACACAAATATTACAGCAAATATAGTCATAATGACAGTAACACATGTGTCCCACTATATTCTCACGTGGGAAATAGCACTTACACTTACACCATATTATTACTTCTCCGCTATTTGTCAATGATAGCGTCTTCCCGCCTTTAGATCTCCTGGCGATGTTCTTATCAAGCGGTTGAATAACTTCATTCTAATGAGTTGAGTTGTTTGGTTTCCAGATGCTTTTTGATAGCCTTTATGTTAAACATGTGGAAGCTGCTTTCGATGTACACACCATGAATCGGAAGCACAGAAAACACATATAAACAAAAATGCTATTGCTATTAGGTTATTGCTATGTTATTAATTTTGCATTCCTATATTCTAACATAGTTTCTTTTTATTCATTACTGTATAATGGTCACTGGCAGGTTCCATCTCCTCTAAAGTTAAAGTGTATATGAGTATCTACCTCATGCAGTGGACGCGCAGTCACATGGTTCTGAAAGCATGACTCCATTCATTACATTCCGCAAATAGTCTGTAAATCAATCGTTGTGTGACAAGAAAAATTTTCCGTCCCTGGGTGGGCTCGAACCACCAACCTTTAGATTAACAGTCTAACGCGCTAGCCGATTGCGCCACAGAGACAAGTGAGACGAGACGCGACACGATAGAAGAAAGTACTGTGCGTGGTGCTGAAATCATTCGGTGCAAGGTTCTCACTTTATACAAAGCCTGAGCGCTGCAGCTTTTTTAGTGGGTCAACACTCCTAGTCCTAGAACGCTATTGTATATGTATGCAGGCGTGTGTTGTGAATGAAGTGTGTCGGTGCTGCCATGGAACAAAACCCTGCACATAACAACCCGCTGAATATCTTATGAGGATTGTTCGTGACAAAAAAAAACTCTCTTCCTGGGTAGGTTCAAACCGACAACCTTCAGATTAATAATCTAACGCGCTAGCCGATTGCGCCAGAGAGACAGCTAAAAAAGCGAATGGCCACCAACAGTAAGGCAGAGAGGCTCAACTCGGCAGAAAATCTGTCTCCTTCCAGCAGGTGGCGTTTTTTCGTTGTTACGCCTAACAAGCAAAGAGTTTTTGTAAGGATTATAATAATGAATCACAATAATGAGATGTATTTACCAATCCAAAGAAAGCATAGGCATCCCGCCGTGCCGCTTTGTGGACAACGACTCCCATTGTTAGGGCGGAGAGATATGTACTGTATCTTGTCAGTATATCTATAATCTTTGGCACAAGGTAGAAAAACTGCTGTCTGCGGTGCTGAAACTGATCTCTGCTGCTCTATCACTGAGCACTACCTGAGCTCTGCAGCTGTTTGTCAGTTGCTGTTCCTCATTCCTGCTCATAGAGAGCCACAGGTTGTGTGTTCAGGTATGCTTGTATGGGTGCTGAATCAGGTATGTTAGTGCCGGGACAGATTCTGATTGGGATAACAAGCAGCAGTAGTTCTGGTGTTTGGTTTTCATCACTGGTTATTTGAAGAAATCACGATTTCGAAAGTGTTAGCATCTTTCGAATTTCTGAAGGGGAAGGGGCAATCGGCCCGTAACTTGCAAAGAGAGAGTGTGGAGCTCCTCGTTCTGGTTCCGCTCCTTGTTCCAGCATTTCTGGATCCATTCCCTTAACACGTATGGACCCAGAACTTAATAGAGCAGCTGGGTTAGACGATATTAGATCATTACAGCAGACGATTCCCACACAGAGATATACCTTGAAAAAATATGCACAAACGCAGTCACACATCATTTTGACAATGCTGCCATGAAACACCAGACCAAAGATGAGTCGCACACTCTGCCCTTTCACTGCTCTTTATATCAACAACCAGCTCTTAGTATAACTCAGCTTCTAACCTACTAGTGTGTGTGTGTGTGTGTGTGTGTGTGTGTGTGTGTGTGTGTGTGTGTGTGTGTGTGTGTGTGTGTGTGTGTGTGTGTGTGTGTGCGTGTGCGTGCGTGCGTGCGTGCGTGCGTGCGTGCGTGCGTGCGTGTGTGCGTGTGCGTGTGTGTTTGCGTGTGTCCACAGTGAAAGTGTTTGCAGTTGGAACAGCCTCGCCCGTAGCAAGATTAAGAATGCAGAGTAGGATTATTTGTTTACAGCTTGAAGCGTTTGGACTTAAACTAATTCACAATCAATGGGAGTTACAGCACAAGGATACAGACTCTGACACTATGGCATCGTGATAGAGACGCAAAGCCCTTTCTCATGATAGAGACTCAAAGCCTTTTCTCATGATAGAGACTCAAAGCCCTTTCTCATGATAGAGACGCAAATCCCTTTCTCATGATAGAGACTCAAAGCCCTTTCTCATGATAGAGACT